>NW_010411771.1:11168-37932 GCF_000710305.1 Buceros rhinoceros silvestris | reverse complement strand
CATTTCGTGGATGCTTCTCTCTAACACCCACCCCTGTACCTGCTCCCTTAGCAGCCCCCTTTTGCATATTACCCAGCTCTGACAAGTGTGCAGCTGTCGTAGCTGCTGTGAGGTAAGTCAGCTCTTACTGCAGGACAAATGGAAGCAATTATTCTAGATTGAGAGAGGAGTCTTGTATGAGGAGTTTAATTCTCATTTATGCCAAGAGTATGAGTGGAAGAGAGTCTAAGGCAGAGTCCCAGAGTAGTCACACCCCAAGGTAGTTTTGAAGTTCCTCTTGAAAACTTAGAAGAAAAGGGCTTATTTCTTGTGTACCTGGAAAGTTATACTATCCTGAGAGAAGAATTTAGAAGCACGGAAAGATAAAAATTTGAACACTGGCCGTACTTTGGAAAAGGGGGAGATAAGAAACCACCACAAGATGTTTCCGTCCACAACTTAAGGTTGGGATGGGACTTTGGTATCTCCGCTAGCATTGCCAGATACATGCCACCTATCATAACCTGCCATGAGAGTTAGAGAAACCGTGATTCATTTAACCCATGTCACAGCCAGAGAGGTCCCTGTTCCCAGCTCAGGAGGTTACTCAAGTTGTTTTAACAGCTGTACACTGCGGTTCACCCTGTACACCCTCAGCTGGGTACTCTACAGATGGGACAAAAGACAACCCTTTCCTCCAGCATATATTCATGACTCTATTCATTTTCACTTAACATGCTATTAATGACATTTCCAGAATTCACTTGAAAAAATACATTACAGGAAACATTAATAAAATAAACCTTTACCAGCTAATTATGTTTTTGCACAAACACATCATAAAAGAGTAATTTTGGGTTGTTACTGCTCTTCGTTTATCCTGCTTAGGACTATTCCAAAGAATATGAGTGAAGTTGGTAAAAGCTAAACCATAAAATTTCTAATTTAATTTTCTATGCAATAACGATCTCTTGCCTGGTGCAGCAGCCCAGGGAAGAGCTCACATGTCCAAGGTATAATTAAAAAATTAACAGGAAGAGGGGAGGTGGGAATCCTAAAGTGAATGACACCATTATTTAAATGCTCTTCTCTGAATTCATCAAGGGAAAGCTCATTTCAAAATTAACATGTCAAAAGCTATTAGTTATTAAATTAAAATGCAGTATTAATTAGAAATGAGAATCCCTTGCAAGCTTACCTTAGGCACATCCTCCCTGGGTGGCAAAATGGAAGTACTGCAAGAATAATGAAGTCTGGAGAAGAGGCCTGAAAGCCATCACAGTAAGCCTAGGAGTAAACATTCAGATAAGAATCCTCCACTTCAGAGTCCTTGGTTTTCTCCTGCTCTGGTTCAGTAGCAGTGTGCTCTGCAGCGATGTGACAGGTATGACCAAAGTCATCACCTTGCGTTTGGATGGAGAGAGGACAGCTCTTACCAGTGCACTGGAATGACGTCACAGACGTCAGATGTTTTCACGCACAGGAGCAGGGATGAAGTGTGGTTTTGGTATCTCAACTAATCACAGTTGGGTATCTCAACTGTTCCACTCATTTAGGTGGAGACTTTTTTCTTACAACAGCATCAAATGCTAAGATGCTCTGTTAGCACCAGCCTTCACTTTTGAAGAAAAGGCCTGATACCTTAAATGCCATGAAGGCAGCACCCCTCACAGAGGATTAAACTGACAGCTGCCACTTTGTCATTTCAGTGTTTATGTGATTTCACAGAGGAGGACGACTAAGCAACCAGAGACACAACAGTTACGCAAGTTTTGAGATCGCAAAGCCATCCAGGCAGCACAGGCTTTTTGTGTCACAGGTTTCTATTTCAGGGTTTGATCCTATTAGACTTTGGTGCCCTTAGTAATAAAGCTTCTAAGACAGCTGTAAAGCAAAAGATACCATTGAGAGGAGAAAAAGGCCAATGACATCTCCCATCAATTCTTGCTCTGACCACCACTGCCCCCCCAAATAACAAGGCAGTAAATATTTCTAACAGATGATGCTACTTGCATCCAGAGTCCTCAAGCAGCACTGCAAACAAGGCTTCACTACTTTTAACACCGTTAGTCTTGTTCAGCCGTGCCTGAAGATGGAAAGGCACCGTGAACCTCGCCCTAAGCACCAAACGGAAGCTGAGTAAGGCTGAGATTGAACTGCATTCCCCTGCCAAACGAGTTGTTAGTAAATGAGAACAGGTTTCCTCTTGTGAGTGGAAGAGAGCACAATTCTATTATTTCACTTTTGTAAAGGTACTGTATGAAGTTACGATATTTCATTTTGTTTTACATCTTGAGTGGGAACAAGTACTGTTTTGCCACTGGTTGCAGAACTAAGTGCTCTTCCTTGGAAAGGCCATTTACCCATCTAATGGGGATGACAGCAAATCTCTCCTTGGCTGGGGGATGGCTACAGAAGAGAATCTGGGTGTACTGATGGTTTTGGGGCAAAGGAGGGGCAAAAAAGGAGAGTGTAGCACTTTCCTACCTTTCACGAGGAGCTTTGAGCTGATGGGAAGCATACAAGAAACAGCATTTTCCTGAAAATACTTGTAGAGTTTGTAATTCATTGCAGCCAAGGTGGAGGGAGATTTATACGTGTTCTTAAACTCTGCCTAATTTCTTTCTTCTACTGATTTTCCTCATAAATGGAGCTACTGCTAGCACGTAGCTGCTCGTAACTTCCCTGGACAGGTAAATAAAAGAGATGTCACAAGACAACTAGGCCACTGCTGAATTTGGCTTTTGCAAATATTGCGCTACATCAGTAAGATGAAAAACAAACGCAGTTCACATCACAAGTCACAGCGAAGAAAAAGAAAAAAACAAACAACCTGTCATCAAGGGACAGTTGTGCTCTGTGCTGTGTTCTTCACAATCAGCGCCCTGGAAGCCTGCTCGTTCTATCCCACCGGTCACATGCCCCTGTCTGCACAGAGGCAAAGCGGCATCTGCTTTTGATAGTCTGCTTTCTAGCAAATGCCCTGGGAAGCAACATCCTTTGCCTTTCCAGCAGCGAACAGGAATGCTTGCTCCACCTCCAGCGGCACAGCTCCGGCCCCATCAGGCTCACCATACAGCCCACAGCAATCCTGCCCCTTTGGCACATACCTTTGTCACAGCAGGACGATAATGGCATTACAGGGGATTTATATATGGAATCTCATAGAATATACAGATATACCATGTATGATACCAGTCTATCGTATGATATATGATATTAATTTGGCTCACTGATAAAGCCCTAGAAGGGAAGAAAGCTCAGGGGAGATGGTTAAGGATGATGCGCCTGTGAAGATCAGGCAATAATGCAGGGTGTGACTCGCCACAGCTGTTGCAAAGCAAACCGACGAGCTCAACGTGCAGGGGACCAAAGGATGGACTTTGTTTTAGATAAACAGCTATCAACAGCTGAGTGGATCGACCAGGGGTGTAAACATCTCCCTGAGTTAGGCAGACCAGCAAAGGGGAAATGAATTCTTAGCTCAGCTCCATGTAAGAGGATAAAAACTAAATAACTAAAGAATTTTGAAGAAAGCAATGGGCTTGAGCTGGCTTCAACCCATTTAGCCCTCACCAGTGACTGGGGATGTCCAGCATCATGATGGTGAGCAGTAATGGAGATCACGTTGGCATTGTGATGAACCATGTATTTTGCTGAGTGTAACTTACATTTTTATCGCGTTGTGTTTTCAGTGTAATTTGTATCACTCTGCTAAATCAGAAATCCCAGGTAACAATAATTATCTTCAAAAAACTTGGTATTAAATATTACTCTCTCTGTATGTGGGATATATAAAAGAACCTGGTCAGAGACTATTGGATTCTGACGTCTATCTGTAGTATTAGAGGTTCACAGATGTGAACCCACAGAGTGGCAAAATCTAGGACAGTATTTCATTAACCCATGCCACACTTATTAAGCTTGTATCTACCTATAAAAATCTGTTATACTTACATAAAGTTTTGTTTCATAGATGCACTCAAGTCTCTCAGGAACAGATTCCGGTTTTAGAAGCACGTAGAAAGCGCACTCACTTTTTGCTCCCCCCAGAAACCCTCTGCCCAACATAACTGCAGTCGGGAGCACAGCACATCGAAAACATGAACTCACTCCCAGTGCGGCAGCTGGACTGCGTCTGGTGTGGAGGACACGACATCACTTTTCTGTTTTCCCAAATATATGAATGCAGTATTGGAAGAAGAAGGGTGGTATAAGCGAGGTTAAGGAACCAAGAAGAGCTACACCCAGAAAATGTCACTACCACCACAGTCAACTTCCTACTGGGATTGCACTTCAGTGGGTAGGAAGCTCCCACAGCCTAGTCACTGTGGTGTGGACTGCTTAGTACAGAAACAAACCACCCAGCAACATTCCCTGTGCTTTCATCCACGAAGCAAAGAGTTTTCATTTCCACAGCTACTTTTTCCACAGTGCTGGCCGTCAGACAGCGTGGTGACACACTGCCCCATTAACCAGCCCTTCCCCATACACACCACTGCTGACTGTTTCTGCTTCTCCAGTACGTGTAGTTGTGATGTCTGACGCTGGCTGCTTCAACGTGAGAAAGCAGCTCAGAAAAGATGACTTGCAGAAGGGCAGGTGGTTGGCCATGAGAAAATACAGGTACCTCTAAGGACAAGAATTGAGAACGTTAACGTTGCCTGTTCTGTAGCACGTGGCAAGACAATACACATTACGGAACACAGCTCTGCCATCAGCTGGGGCTTTGCTTTCCATGGCTTGGCTTTTGCGTGCACATACTAAGGACCATACCATCGTAATCAAATGCATTCTTTATTATGCTATGCTAATAAATCTTGAACCTGTATTTTTCACCTTGAAGCTGAAAAGAATAGTCCTGGAACAGAGCATTAAAAATTCCAGATCAAAATTTTTGGCCTTTAAAAACGAATTATGGATCTGAGGAGATTCAACGGAGGCACAGAAGTAAGAAAAGGCTGTGCAAACTAGAAAAGTATCAGAAAAGAAGCTTCTGATTGCATACTCTTAGAATCGGAGTCCATCCTCTCCCCAAAAAAGGTCTGCCCATACAGTGACACACAGTGCAAATGACCTGCCATTTTAAGGCAGCTCAGCACAACCTGGAAGCAGCAAAGGATCACGGAAGGGAAAACCTACAGGAGAAACCAAGAACTCCATTCCGAAAGAAAATAATAAAAAAAAGGAACATGATATTATCATATACCTGTCATTTGTTACAGGCACAAATATCCTAAAGAAGAGCTGATGTCTTAGGGGACCGAGCAGGTACAGAGGCAGGCCAGGGCTACACTTCAGGTAGAAACTGGGGAGATCTACTCCCATCGGGCAGCCTTCCGATAAAAACAGGGGAGGAAGCAGAAGTGCCAAGTGATCTTCCAGTAGTGTCTTGGTGTGCTTTCAGGTGGGAGTGCGTGATGTCGGCATAGAGCTGAGGAATGGGGAAGGTCTTTATCTTCCAGTGAGAAACAGAAACTTAAAAGATGTCGGATTTGAAAAATTGGTTTAATCTACACCGTCTATCCATACAGCCAGTTTACTCCGATGGAGTCTCACCTTGTTAGATCATACAGCTTTGGATTTACTTTGGAAGATTCTTCAGGAAAGGAACATCCCTCCCCACAGCCCTGGTCACGTGGAGTACCCATGCAAAACTTCACATACTGCTTCTCTAAACGCACCATCCCTACGCAGTTCTCCACAACTGGCTTAGAGCAGGAAACGGCCATAGCGTTAGGCTTGGTTTTTACTCCCAGCCTCCACAAAACGATCCACCCAAATTATTGCTGCAGACATAGTCCCTCCCATGGATCAATCTGCAGGACTGAGACCAAAAAGTGTAAATGGAAATAAAACCAACCAAAGCAAAAAAGAAAATAGCCCTTAGTGCACATTTAGTTACAAAAACCAGAGTGGCAAACAGGAAAAGGATGCAGATCTCCCAGTCACATTATCGGCTTCTATCGTATCATCAGTAACATTACAAAAAAAACCCCAGATGCTGGGCGGTCAACCCTTTTTTCGTTCAAGCACAGTTAAAAACTCCTCTATGCCAACATATTATGTACAAAATCATGTAGTTAAAATAAGCAACTGGAAGCATGAATGAGATTCTAATATACCGTACTTTGACACAGCCAAAGCTATTTTATTTTACAAGATGCCTCTTTTGCATTCATCTTTTTCTGATAGCCCAGTAAAACCAGCATGAACTACTTAAGCAAAATTTAAGAGACAACTTTCAAAGTAATATTTGCATAGCACTGTAAATCTGTGTATTTGTTTGGGCACAGTCCTTAGTAGAAACTACAATAGGTGACAGGGTTGGGTTTTCTCAACAGCTTCTTGTTTTCAGCCAGATTCAGACATATCTCTTCTGAATGTCATAAAATCAGGTGTAGGAAATAACCGTAAAAATGTACAAAAATATATACACCTGCACAGTAAATGCTTACCCTGTATACAGTATATTTTACTACTTGTTAGATTTGGCTAATCATGATCATCTGGTACTTACACTTCCCTTTAGATGCCAAGTTTGTAACAAATCAGTCAGGTTAATGATGGTTTTCTCAGAGAGAAGGTTTTCATTAAAGCTACAGCACTTGCTGGTGATCTTTAGGAGCGAGTAACACGCCAGCTGAGAGTGGCTGCCTGGTGTTCAGGCAAGTAGCATTCAGTTGTCGCAAGGCAAAGCTCTGACAACGCTGAAGCAAAGTAATACCAAGGGACACAGCCTGGCTCTCTGCACAGTTGCACATGCACATAATAAAGGAGGTACATGGAACCAGCTCATGCCTCGGGGGAAAAAACCAAATTAATTCCCGATTAGACTCTGCTGCCTACTCCTCCTCCCTTCACAAATTAGGTTTTAGTGTGACTAGTACCTTAGTGTGTTTTCTTTGAAAATGCACATAGGCCAAAATAATAGAAAAAAGGAAGAAAAACTTGAAATTACAGTGATAGTCCCCCCCCAAAGAGTACTTCCAATTTCATTTTAAAAGTACTATTATATTCTAATTTCTGCTGAAATGTCTATTTCCTCTTAAAAAGATAAAATGCTGCTTCTGACAATGTAAAGCTTTTTAGAAACAGACAATCAGCTGCACCTAAGTACTCTCAACAGCAAAAGTGCACAAATTAACTTTCTTTACAGTTTCAAAAACTAAGAGCAGCTTGTAACTACAGGTATAACATTTTAAGAAACACAGTCAGCTCCCATAAACCTAGAGGCCAAGGATGAAAGAAACATGAAACGTCCGGATTACAAATGCCAATCCACTGCCTTCCCAATTCCAAAGTGTGAAATACTTCCGTGACATTTTTGGTAGCCACCAGAAATGTGGCGCAGACACTTGTAACACTGACTTCCAGAAAGTTTGTCCTCAAAATTACTTCCAGAAAAAGTTTTCCCCCAAAACCACAGCAGGTGAAACACCACAACCAACAATCTGCGAGGATCTTGATGCAGAGATTGCTGATTGTTTTGGCTGACTGCCCTTCAGACAAATTCTGACCCCAATCACGTGAACGTGACAAGGGTTACCTCATAAGCTGTCACAGGGAGGTTTCACTTTCATATTAGGAGTCAGTTTGCCTGCCCACACATGCACTTACCTCTGGTTTTTTGCAAAGCTCCTGACAGTTGCCTAATTTTCTAAAGGGCAAAAATTTGGCCAAACCTGTCAGTGTTCCTCCACCTCCCAGCGATGCACCTCGTGGTGCTCCTTTTTCCTTCAGTGATGCACCTTGCATCTCTCAGCACAGCTCCCACCTGCTTCAAATCCCAGCCTCACTTAGTGCTGGCAGCCCTGGAGCAGTGCATTATGGATCAAAGGGTTCGGAAATACAGAAACAAGTAGCTGTGACAACATGGGTCAGAGTACAAATTCAGCATTACCATTATGAGGATGGGCTTCTCTCCACAGGCACAAACCAGAATGTGTCGTAGTTGCCTGCTGTGAACCAGAAACTTCACAGCAAGTGACATAAGCACACGGGCATTCAGGAGGTGCTGTGAGCTACACTGCCGCGTTTGATTTTCAAAGGAAATCTAGGAATGGATTTTTCCCTTTTACCTGCATTGGCCTCCAGCATCTGAATGAAACACACCTGGGGAGGTCTGTCCAGTCTTGGCCTTAGACTTTTAAAAACACTTCTCCAAGATGCCAAAATACGTAAATATTATCTGCCTTCAATCTGAAACACTCTGCGTAGTGTGAACTCAGCATTATTAAAAGCCTCCAACCCCACCTTCTTTAATCAAAATGTGCATCAAGCAAAATCAGATTTTGGGGTGGTCCCGGACAGAAACGGTACCTTTAGCAGTTACCAGTGCTTGGTAGTTACTCCCAACTGTTAGCGAAGACTTGGTCCCAGCTCCCCTCCATTGGTTTCACCAGTGCCAGAGGGACCTGTTATCAGATAGTGACGGCCTATGTGAGCAGGCCTGGGAAGGAGTTCTCTTCCCTAATAAAAGTCTTGCTCTGAAGCAGCAGAGTTGCGTTATCGCTTAGCACAACTTAAACACAACCGTGTCACTTCACACCTACTGAGCACATCAACCAGCACCAAAATGCTGCAAGACAAAACCCCAGCTATGCAAGACGATTTCTATAGGACTGGTTGAACTGGAAAGCTCCAAGTTCCAGCCAAGAGGTCGTAACTGAACTGTCTGCAGACGATACAGGCAAGTAAACACACAGACATCAGTGATGGAGTCAAGTAGTATCACGTGGAGGTGAGGAGACACACTCAGCTTCTTCTGTGAATCTTAGGCAATTAGGACAAAGGTAGTAGTCATATTCATTGGTCAGCAATTAAGTGTAGAGCCCTTCAAGGTAAGTTAAAGCAGAACGAAGGAATGTCGCCCATGCTCTTTGTGCTGGAAACAGGTATTTTGCACAGTGACACAAAGTCAGTTGCAAGAGCACATTCAGCCCACAACGAGCAATAGAGAACTGTAATTCCTACCGAGCCAAGACCTGTGGATGCCAGTTATCCAGTCCTCCTTCAGCATCAACTTTTTTGTGCCTTCCTAACTGAGAGATGCCACAATGCCAGCAGTCTCCAAGCTCTCCCACCAGGTTCTTCAATATAGGTCAACATGATGCTACTTGGAATGGCAAATCCCACTTTGAGAGCAACATCACTGTTCCTCATGAGAATGACAAGTGCTGCCAAGGCCACAAGCATAACATCTGTCTGTATTAGTCTGAGAACCATTCACCTTCAGAGTCAATCCTGAACTCTGAAGGCAGTCAGCTTGCAAGTCCATACTGAAGAACACAGTATTTAGTCTAAACAATCAAGCAATAAATCAAAGTTTTGAAAGATGGAGAGAGAAAACACCCCTGTAGCTTTAAGTTTATTATACCTAGCATGGTTGAAAAGCAAAAGGCGAAAAACATCATATATTTTTGTTTATTATTGCTCTTAAAGGGCTTGGTAGTTCAAATATACAAGCTATGTTCTATTAAATCAGAAGAAAATAAGATATAAAATCTATGCTCACTTTTCCAATCCAAGCCACCTGCTAATCTTCATTAGTGACATTAACTTCAGCTATGTCCAGTCATTTTAATTTATACATACTCTGTGTACGTGTGCACGCACCTGTGTATAAAAACCCCTACTTGAGGAGATAAAATTCAAAATGAAGAGATTTGTGTTGGTTTTGTACTGTTTTCTGCATTGCTGTATATTTCAGTTTTCCAAACGGTTACTGATATGTCTGTTTAGAAGAGCAAAATTTAAGTTACTGATGATATATTTACTATATTTTCTAAAAGAAAGCATGTCCACTAAGTTACGTAAGAAAATAAGAAATGTTGATTATTCCCTCCCTGATGAACATGCACTAATCCCATGATTGTGAATAGGGAGTTACATGCACTAAGAGGAGAAAAGAACCCTACGAAGAGAAAGGCTATTAATTCCTTTCTCCCTTTAGCATCTCCCCTCTTCTCAGCATTAAGAAGGGATTTATTTTGTGAAATTGTCATGCCCATTAATATACTTCTCAAAACGTAAGTATAAAACAGTCAATGGTCAGCCTGCTTTGCAAGCCTCGCTCTGCTAAGCCAGTACAATTTATATATAACTCAATACCATCCTCAGGAAGCAAGTATACAGCATTTGCAACATCTTTCTAAGAAGCATAAATTATGTCCAGTACTGAATTACGTAGGGGAAAAAAATAAAGAAAATCACACTACTTTTAGTCTTCCACTTCAAAAACAGGGAAAAGTCAGTTATCTTTATCGGCATTTGGAAGTCTAAACAGATTTAATGACAAAGTCCAAAAACATCCATGGAAAACAAAGTCATGGCTAGGCTCTGTTCTCCTCAATTCCCACAGCACCTCCCAAGTTTCACTAACTTTAACAACAGTTTTGCATCCCCTGTCTTAGGGAAGATTTATTGAGGGGACAAAGATGACATACTAATGCTGAGGCTATGGGTACAGTGATTTGTGAGTCTAACAGGAGACAGACAGCGTAGGTCATCCTTCAAATCCTCTTGTTGAAATGGCCACAAATAAAAATCAAGTGCCTGACAGAACAGTGATTAATGACCCCAAGTAAATATTTTTCTAAGTTACAAAATTGCTCTTCCAGTGTTTGAAAACAGAAAAACCTGTGGGAGAAGAGGTTATATTCCAACAGTTAGAGTAAATACAGAAAGAAGGTAAATTATTACTCTTATCTTGGTTACTAGAGCAAAGATGAAAATAATGACCAGTGCTTTGATAAGATCTGCTCTTCACATAAGTGAGATAAATATTCTAATGGCAGCTGGGTTAAAAACACAGACCCTGAGGGTCAGCTTCTGCCCTCAGCTGTAGATCTGCAACCCATTTCACCAACTTCTGAGCACAGCCAAATGCAGATTGTGGCCTTCAGACTTGAGCATACAGGTAGTTCCCATCTGTTTGCAAATAATTCTCCAGCTATGCACACAGCAGCAATGTACAAAAATCTCAGAATGTGCATTCGTAAAAAAGAAAAAAAAAGGGACAAGTACAGTCATGATTCTGATCTAATGTTCAGTGGAAAAAATCTAGGTCAACGAGCAAAAGCAAAGATATTTAAAATCCCTGAAGAGACCCCCAACTCTTACCAGCACAGCTCGCCTTTCAATACTTCACATTAACATCTAAAGCATGACCAAGTAGAAAGCGCAGCACACCCTGCCATTGCAGCACACGGGGTAAGATCCTGGGCCCATCAGAATCAATGTCAAAACTCTCATTAAAAGTTCAAGAGATGCCAGTATTTGAGACCTGACTGCTACAGACCTCTACTTTTCAGTTTTTTGTAAAAGAGTACATTCTGAAAACTATTGTGCTGATTGCTGCTGCCTCAGAGAGATTGGCTGAACCGGACTTTGGTGGTGAGAGACGTGGGCAGAAATAAAAAGAGAAAACATCAGGACAATTGAATAAATTTCCCTCTTTGCAAAACTCCAAATCCCACGGTCATCACTCATTCAGAAAACAAGCCCAAACAGATTCCAGATTATCATACATATTTGATGCAAAACAGGGCAAACAATGCTCAAGACTGACGTAATATTTTGAAATTAAACAGCCTTGAGCAGTTAGCAGGAGACGTGATGAGAATTTTATACTTTTTAATACTAGTGGATCTGTTCTGTGGTATGTGCTGATCAATAATGCACTGCTTGCCAACTCCACCATCCGTCCTCTCTCATTATAGAAGTTTTAAGATGTCTGAAAATAAAAAGTATCAGCATAACATACAAATAGGAGTTCATCTGTAGCCACGACGACACAGCCTTTCCGAAATCACTCTAACCCAATGAACACCTGTCAATTAATTTAAGAAGGGTTGTTTTTTCCTGGCTCGTTAATAAAAAAAGTTGGAAATGAACAAACATTATGTTGGCTTTAGCAAGAGGAAACATTCAATGGCTCCTGTGGTAAAAGTGAGTGTAGTGCTCTTGACAGAAACCAGTGTATTCAGTCATCTGAAGATGCATGTGGCCATGGCCAATGCCTTCTTTCTCCCTCCACCCTCCAAGTCCCCCAACAAAGCACGAAAAATTAGTTTCTCTTTCCACTGCACCCCAGATTTGCTCCCATAGTTTGACTACAGCAATCCTCAAACAGGCAGGAAGTTGATGCGTTCTCTTCAGTTGATGCCTCCAACTTCTTCCTTCTTGGCTCGTTTTATTTATTAATATTAGTCATCAGTTATTAAGAAAAAGATAGTTTCTAAGTGTTTGTTGTTGTTTTGTAACTGAAGTTAATCGGATACCATAGTCTGGTTATATGTGCCGAGCTGCAGCTGTCAGTTATTCCTTTTTCTTGAATTCTTGGTTGCCATAGCTGGAGCCTTTTTCTATTTCCGTTACTCCTATCAGTCTACGAACTCCAAAGGAAGCTTTTAAAATATAACAGAGAAATGGGAGGTGTATTAAAACCAGTTCAAAGATTTAGGAAGTTACATGTAGACACACAAGCAGAACCAACATGAGTTCACCCAGTCCTGAAGACAGCAGTGACTACAGACCAACAGTGCGCTGTATGAGGCTGCACGTGGACCGCAGGTTAGATGTTACTAAAGGAGGAGGACAAGCCACATTCAAAAATGTAATTAATGTTTCTAGGTTAATTAACAGGACAGGTAGTATGAACACTGAAGCATATCCCCCACCCTCATTTGTTTTTTGTTGGTTTTTTTTTCTTTTTGATAGAGGGTTTTTTGGGGGGGGTTGTATTATTTTGTTTGCTTGGTTTTGTGGGGTTTTTGTTTTGTTTTTAATTCACAGACAAGGCGTGCAGGAAAAGTATTTTCTCTTCAGGCACCATAATAGTGGACTCATTTGCTATTGATCTCTATAGATATTACCTAAAATACGAAGGCAAGCCTACCTGGATTAAAGCTTTTGAAATAATAAAAATACCATACAATATGAAGGCTACAGAGCGAGCTCCAAGTACGCTTCTGCAAACCCCATTCATGCTAATTAATACACAGAACTCATGGAAGGTAATGGATCCTGTTACATGTCACTTCGGGCTTAGCATCTTCTCTGCTTTTATTACCTGCTCCGACAAGTCCCAGAAACGCAAGGATAAGGAGAGGTGATCCACTTGCAAAAACTCCAAAGCCAAAAGTGAAGAGAGGAGAGAGGAGAACCGTGGCCCAAAAAAGGAAGTTTAGGAGAGTCCATGGTCTCCTAGGAGGTTTAAACTGCTGGCCAGGAAATACGCCTTCCTGATTATACATCTCTTGCAAAGCATCCTGGGAGAAAGAGAAGATGGAAGAGAACATGTTCATAATGTTTGCACCAAGCAATCCAAGACTAGACAACTCCAGGACAATGTCAAGGATGGTATCTGAGGTAAACACTCATCAAGGGCACACAACATCCATCTGCTGTCATTTCATTTGGGCATTTCTGCTGATTGCCGAGACTACCGTGTTAGTCCTTTGAAGGCAATCTCGGTTGCCATCAGAAACTCAGCCTTGCCACTACTAAACACCTTATACCTCTCCACACCAGCCTTTCCACTACCAAGCACCTTCATCTCTTCTTCTAATTGCTTAGGAATTTAGGGCAGCATCAGGTCAGAGGCCTCTTTGCTGGATGCTTTTTCTTCCTAGTTTTACTTCCAGAAAGTCATCCTGGTTTACCAAAACACAACAGAAAAATTTTGTATATACAGTCAGAAAAGGAAGTGAAGCACAAGCTAACCAGCAGGGACAGCGCTGTGCTAGCTGTAACACCAAGACTTCAACAGAGCAGCTGCATTCAGATCTGAGCCTGCAGAGAGATGCAACCATGAACTCATCACTCAGAGGAGCAGCATGCCCACAGTTCTCCCTCGGCGTGTAAGAATGTTCTGTAAGGTCTCCAAGCCATTACCAAGGACGGCTCAAATTTGGTTATTTCTTACTCTTCCCACTTAAGCTGTTTCCATTTTAGCTTCCCTTATAAAGGGCTGCAGAGCAAGGCATTACTTGCCAATAACAGAGCCCTTCGAGGACATACCTTCTGTGCTGGAAGAGCACTTTAAAGATTCCAGTTACAACATATGGCTACCACCATAAGAACAATATATGAAATACCCACATATACACGTAATACCTCCCCAGCAAGACCTCAAACCAAAGCTGAATGGAGGTACAGCCAGCACCAGCAAGGAACACCAAGCAGTGGCTCCATCTGCAAGCAAAGCAGAGCATTCTGCCCGAGGAATGGTGCCAAGCGGGGCAAGTGCCCTGTGCTGCATCTGCTTAGCTCTGTGTTTACTGTTTGACAAAGCAGGAGCCAAGCAGAGAAAGAACATCCCAGCAACATACACCTTAATGTCTGCTCCTCCAGCCAGGCAACGTCAGAAGGAATTCTTGCATCTAAGAGCCCTTTAACAAGGGAATCACATGATGGCATGTCCCTGATAGCAGGAGGTGGGATCCTTGAATCCCAAATTATTTTTTTTTTAAGCTCTCTAATCCCATACTACACTAACTGACCCACAAGTCAGGGTGCTAGTGGGAGGTGGAAGGAGATGATGATGATAGCTACTGCTCTTTTAAAGATATGTTGTCTACCATAAACTGAATTAGAGCTTAGGCATTCAAACAAATTAGGTTAAAATAAACAAAATGAAACTCGGAACAATCTGCTGCCTACCTATGGACTAAACATAAGCCTGGAAATGCTGCAGCACAGGTCATCGTAGCAGAAGAAAGCCCAAAATAGTTAAAGCTTCCATGCTCCTCTTTTCCCACAAAGAAAAGCAACACAAAAATCAAGATGCACATTCCAAGTTCAAAAACGCACCAATTCAGGCTGGGCAGCATTAATTACAGTTCTTTCCTCCTCCCCACAGAACTGTTAAATATGTGGTCAAGAAATTATCTAAGGTAAAAAAAGGAAAGATACGGGGAAAAGCTTTGAGCAGTTTGAAGGCATGCTGGCTGCACGCTGCATCAGTCCCTGTCAGCAGGTCCCAGAGACTGTCTGTACCATGTCACACAGCGCTACAGAGGTATTACCAGGAGGCAGAAGGAAAGTGACAGTGGAAGAAATATGAAAGCAAAGGACCATTGCAGCTAAAAGCCAGGGAGCAGCCATCCCTGACAGGCAGTTATCACTCTCCTTGAGTGCCTAAACACACCCAAGGGAAAATGGAGCTTTTTGAAATGTATGACAGAGACCCAAGTTCTGAAGAATATAAAAAGACAGTGGATTGCTAATAGTCTTCTGCAACTCAGACATCTCTCTGAACCCCCCATTGTGGTTCCTGGCAATTTGAGACCTACTCACTAGCCAGCCCTCTGCGGCCAAAGGGCTGTTCTGTACTGCTCCTTCCAGCAGTTTGAGGGATGGCTGCCTAATCATACATAACATTTCCATCTTTTCTCTCCATTCAATGGAAGAGTGCGCATTACTCAGTGCCTTAATACACTACTCCTGGGAAAGTCTCAAAAAAGCGAGGAGAAAGCAGAACAGCTTACCTTTTCCTGGTAAAGCTTATGAAGCCAGTTTGCAGCTTCCTTTTCATCTTGAGGGATATCTTCCAGAGGAAATCTCCTAGTTTAGTAGAGACACGGAAAAAAGAAAAGAAAAAAAGAATTAAGAGAAAATCCAGGTATTAGACTTTAGACCTCTCCTAAGGAAGATCTTCCACTCAATGAACAGTATAAGCTACAGGTAATACTGTCACTGATGGCAGAGGTCTTAAATGCAGATAAGAACTGGGGCTTAAATAACACCCGATTCTCCACCTACAAACTCTGATTCCCAAGACAAAAGAAACTGTAGAAGCTCCCATCAATTTCACAGCACATTAGTAAAACTTTTCTTTCTTCACCAGCACCCCCACTGCCTGATTCACAGTGAGTTCAGACTGGGACACCCAGAGCTGGGAAAAGACAAGCCAGTGGCAAATCCCAGGATAACTGTTTGTTACATTTTGTAAGTGAAAACTCCAGTTTGGAAGGAATGGGAGAGGTGGTTAAAAAATTCTCTTTGTACTAACTCTAAGGAAAACATCTTCTACAGCGACTGCACTTCTCTCCTTGCCCCTCCAGCCCTACAGATTAAGGCATGCATTTCTGGGGGCATACAAAAATTATGCCCAGCTCTAGGTACTGACCTGACCTCACTAAAACCAGACACATTTTAAGAGTCTCTTTCTAGTGGTGAAGAGCCAACCATTTTCCTGCATTCTTTTATTTTCTGAGATAGGCCACTAACACACTCACAAATATACCGTCTCCTTTCTCAGTGCCACAAAGCTCAGTCCTGGATCAGTTCCGAAAGAAGATGCTCAGTTTGTAGAAGGCAGGCACAGATCTTACCCTCAGCTCGAACAACGCCTGGATGGCAGCAAAGCCCTCTTAACAGCAGGCCAGTAAGAACAGAAGGGTGACCTCTGGGAGGGCTCTGGACACAGTGATCCCAGATACAACTTATTTGCTGCTTTAAACTGGGAAATATATTTCCAAAGTATGAACTAAAACCTTTGAATCTGCAGCAGCAGAAGGAAGATACTCTAATACATTTCTAATAATTTCTGCATTCCCATAAACAAATTGAACACCAGATTTTACAGATTTACTTTCACTATCTCTAACAGGAGAAGTTATTCAGTTAAAATAAATAACGCTCAGTAAAAGCTCAGTAAGAAGTCATTGGCTGGAACTTGCCTGATAAAGTTGTTGCTGTATTGCTATCACCACTAGAGGGTACTCATAGCAGTAACGTTTGGTAATTCAGCTACTTATTTTCTCTAGAGCCAGGCAGGAGAAAGACTGAGAGAGCTAAGCTTCTTACTGCTGCACAGGTAATTGCATACACATATACCAAATACACAAGCATACCTACTTCCTTTCTCTGAGCTAAGTCAAGTCTGCTGGAACATTAAGGACATGTTCAATTTTCAGCAAAAGAGTCTGTAAAAATAGTTTCCTTGTTCTCATAGCTTCCTCTCAAAAACACAGAAAAAGCTTCAAGTGTAGAAAAGCATCTTGAGAATGTTGATTCAGTCCACAAACACATTTTAAATCAAAATTATGTGAACATAGTCATTAGTTTCTTTAACAGGGTACAATTAGTAATTTTACCTGTCGGCATCATCCTCAACAGAATTTTATAAACCCAAACCTCTTCCAACGACTACTGAAAACTACATTTCTCTTCTTTCTTTCCACTACCCCACCAATAAATAAAACCAGCAGGCATCTCCATTAGCAAGCCATAGGATAGTTAACTGAATGCAGGTGCTTTTCAGTGTATAATTCTACAGATATACATCCGTGGATGTGTACTCCACATCCATCTAGACAGGCTACACGCACCTGCCATCAGTATGGAATCAGAGGTGGCAACAGCCTGACTAGCTGTTTTGCTGGCTGGTAAGTTGTCTGCTCACTTTGCTTACCAGGAACATGTCTGGCAAGTGCAAATAGCGAAAGTGAAACCCCTTGCAAAGGAGTGACTCCATCTGTCTCTCCATCACCTCTGCAGCCTTCTTCCCAAATGAAAGATGAAAATGCTCCGGAAGTTGCGGTATCTGAGAACAGAACTGGAACACTTGTCCTTCTCTTCCCCATTAAGGCTCCAGCACTATCTGCCCCCCTCCTACCCCAGGATAGCATTTCTTCCACAAAACTGTTGCTGCTGTACCTTGACACAACGGATAATCAGTGTGATTCCCTACAAAGTCTTTAACCATTGGACACTCAGGCAAGACACACCTGCTTTCATTAGAAGCACAGTGTATAGTGGCAGTGCCATGCATCTGCAACAGACAGACCCAAGGCCAGAGGGGAAAGGTGTAGAGGGAAGTAGCAAGTTTTTGTTGTTGTTTGGTTTTTTCCTCTTTTAAAAACTGAGTATCAACTTCATCACCAGAATGTAGCAAAGTATGGGTGAAGTCCCCAGAGGAACAGAAGTGAACTGTCAAAAGAACTGTGCAAAGAACAATCAGGTCATTTGTCAGGTGCATGCACAGAAGGGGAAAGAAGAAATTCAACAGGAAAGGGTTGGTAGTTTTCATAGTCCCGAGGAAGCTGTTAAAGGAGAAGGCAACAAGGAGAAAGCATTTGTGTGTGCACGCATGCGTGGAGTTAGGTGTTAGTGGTTACTCTTTTGGGCAAAAGAGTAACGAGGAATGTGAGGAATGTCCCACCTCATTGACAGAACGCCTGAATTTCAGCATTATTTAACTTCTAATCTGCTAATCAAACCATGTGAGAGGGGGAGAGAAACTGGCACAGTAAGGAGCTTTACACCATTTACTAGAGGAGACTACTGAAGTTGGGCAGGCTATTTATACTACGCATATGCCTGCGGGGTACTGGGAAGGGGGCAAAACAGTTGGTTTTCTGTTCCCAGCAGAGAAGGCGGAAAGGTAGACCAATGTCCTCAACCGCACAAAACAGGGAAACCCTGGCAGACAGTGTGGTCACATCCAGGCTTAAAGTCTGTCCCGTGCTCTCCGACTTGCTGGGTGGTATCATGGGATCTCACAGGAAAGTGAACGGAAGCAGGGGATTGCATTTCGCTGTAAAATCCGAACGCACTTCAATATGCCAAAGCATGCATCTTAGGGCTCACGTCCCTCAATAATATATGCTCACCTTACACACATATCTGCTTCATATTTCTTTCCATAAAGAATTCCTAATAATGACGGGTTCTTGTTGCCTCTGAAATTTAGTGTTACATCATACACTGCTGAAACTGTTGCAAAAAAGAAAACACGGCTGTTATAGCAGCAATATTAGCAACCTCACTGCCCGCATGCTTGCATTAGGCAGCAACAGAGCCTCGTGAAAGCCTTGCATTAATGACGTCAGCTGGCAGACTCCTTCACTACGTTGTGTTTACATGTCATATTTGTCTTTATCAGCCACCTGACATGTCCATCCATACAGCACGTGTGTTATCAAAACAAAAAACGACTTGATGAACTAAGTGACAATGACAAACATGAAAGGCTCATTTTTAAAGACTGGTATCTGAGAGTTATTTGAGAATTTTCAATTAAACAGTTGTCATGCTGAGTGCTTATTACTGCCAACTCACTAATTGTAATGGATGTAATGCACAATAGAGTATACCTCCACTGTGCTACACAGAGCATACTAAACAACACATTACAATTAACACAAAAGCAGCAGCTGGCCAGTACCTGTTCCCCTGAGACACTGGACAGCAGTGGTGAAACCTTTGGTTCTGGGCAACAAGTGGTATTTCAGCTTAGGCAACCCCTTCGATTCAGCTACCTCCATACTGATACGATGCTTGGTCTCTGTAAAACGAGTTCCTTCACAGTACAGGAGAAACTAGTACAATGAGACAAAAGACAAGAACAAGGACATTCTGACATCAAAAGAAATCAAGCAATATACTGTAAGACAAACATACGTCCACGCATACATGCACACCTCAATTGTCTCATTCGATCATCAAGTATTATGCATAAGCACCACCTCACAATTCACTTACAATTATATTTAATTTTAACAACACTGGTACCAAATGTAAGGCGACAACGAGTCTAAGCGGTTATACCTGAAACATTTATTTAAAAAAAAGAAAAATCCCTGAAGGCTTTGGCTGGCTGGTGATGGACTAATCTGCGAATCAGAAAAAGCAACCCAAATATCAGTACACAAGCACTTTATCAAAAAACGTATTAATCACTAGCTCCTCATTTAACATTTGTACTGTACAACCAGAATTACTCATCTGAAGACAGACTTGCTTGCCTGAAAGCTTTTCTGATTTTCTTTTTTTTTTTGCATTTGTATCTGTTGTGTTTGTAAAAAACGGTGCCTTCACCTAAAATCCCAAAATCTTGTTCATTTTGTAAGGCACAAATCTGACTGTGGTATCCTGAGTAACCACTCAAGACTTAAATCCTCCCGTACTGACTTCAAGCAGCACAAAACATTGATCTATCCTCCTCCAGCCTCTATATTGCCTCTGCTCTAGTTGGAAGACCAGAAGCAATGCAAAGCCAAGAGCAGACAAACAAAGCCATTCTGAAGGTCCTAGGATGAATTTCTGTTTATCCCTGGCCTATTTGAAAGGTGGACATCATCCCCATTACGCCAGCAGTGGAAACATTTCTGCATCCCAGGTAAGCAATGGAGGAGGAGAAGGGCAGGCTGCTACTACTCTTGCAGCAGTATCACGCAATGCTGCAATTCAAAAGAAAGATGTGTCGAAGGTCCATCTGCTATTAGTCAGTACTGTGGTTACTTGACTTTTTCTCTGCAATGTATCCACATACTGTGCACCACAAAAGGTAAGTTAAAGGAATGTTAAAACTGCAAAGCCATAGACACAGGAGTTAGAACTTGCAGAGCACATTGAGAAAACAGGAGCTGGTCCTGCAGTCTTAATTTGGTCCTTGAGGGCACGATCATTATGAAAAACTGACCACCACCACCAAATGGTGAGGTCAGCATAAGGTACAGAATATAACACCACAATCTCAACCCGTCTGCAACGCAAGCTCTTTCCCCTATACCAAATCCTCACCCTCTTCTACTCGACGGCACAGTGGTCCTACAGGAACAAGTATGCAAGCAGTGCACAGTCCGGGCTGCAGCACACGTGCAAGAAAGACCTCACAAAGCAAGACTGTGCAGACAGACCTAACTGTGGCATTTAGAAGGCACAAAAATTAAGGAATTGATTTACTCAAGTCAATTTTAATCACAATTTAAATTACCAAGCAGGAAGTCTTGATTTCAAGAATCAATGCTATCTATGTTTTACATTTATATCTTCTAGTTGTTTTCCCTAGAGGCTAGTCCTTGGTTCTCAATTGGAGAATCATTAAAACATATAGATCTGCAACTAAAGCACAGTCTTGAGATTTTTTAATTGGTGGGGTTTTTTCTTTTTTTCTTCCCACTCCTAATCAGGAGCATATATTAAATATAGTTCATACCCATATAATCAAGAAATTAAGTAGTTTAAAATACACTCTCTAGTTTCTTGTATCTTTGTAATAATAGAAAAGTCACAAACGACGTATTCACAATGTACTAGTTAAGGCTTACTATTTCACTATTCATTTTAACAAGCCATACTGGATATTGAAGGATCACTTAAAATGCACAAAAAGCCTCTTAAAACGTTTTATGAGCCAAATAATTGTATGTTACGTTTCCTGCTATAAAAGCAAACCAGTGAATTTATCAAAATGTTTGCATTCGAAGCTAAAAGAAGGTTAATAGGTTTATTATACCATGTGTTGCTGCAGTAAAATCTAACATTGCGCATGAAACACAGACGTTTCACCCTTGACTTCAAATAATGTTTAAAAAGCATAACTGCACAATCAGATGTAACTGTGCCGTATGTTCTCACAGAGACTTTGAGAAATCTGTAATTTCATAGATCAATGAACATACTAACAAGAACTTCCTATCAAAATCCATTGTCAATGCCCCTACTCATCCCCCAAATTTAGTCGCTTCTCCAGAAAAGACTTTATGTCTTTATAGTCTCCCTCAGCTTAAGGTTATACAGATTTAGTAGTCAAGTATAAGCTGTTAAATTGTTTTTTTAAAGGTAAAAATAAGTTCAGACAAAATTAACAAGTATTACACAAGCCCGACTTATAAATTATCATCAAGCTTCTAATTATCTATGCAAGCTTTTGAACTGTTTCCCAAATGAATTCCCTCACCAACAGACAAACAGAGCAATGCTTTACCAGCGTATCGCAAGGGACCTCCTGAAACAGAGCACAGGTTTTCCTTGACAACACCGGAAGAAAGCAGTGAGCAGACCTTCTCCTGATACATAAGCGTATGGTACCACAGGAGTATCTCCGTCATCATTTCACTTCTAGCAGTCAATACTAGAGGAGGAACTCACCCACATATATTCAGGATAATCAGCCAAACGTTTTAATCCTTCAATAACCGTATCTCTGTCTTCTTCCCATTTCCTTTTGCAGAAAACAATCTCAAGGAAGTACCACGTCCAGCCAATTAGGGGCACATACAGCAGCTCTCTCTTAGCAAGAACTTTGGAACTCTTGAAGAAAAAAACCAACAAATCAAAAATGCTGATTTGTACAACAAGATTGGACAAAGACATTAAAGTTAAGACGACAAAGAGCTGATGGAATAGTATCTGGAAACTCAAATGCAAATAAATGGTATGTGCACCGTTTTTAAACAGATCTGTCATCCTCCAAATGAAGGGAAAGCTCATGGCCCCACGTACCCCTAGCACTCCAAAGCGCTCTGTCATAGTCCAGCCGCACAAGAAGTCGATTTCAAAGTTGTGATTCAAGATGATAATGACATGTTCTTTCCCAAAGGTGTTCACCGTGGCCTCGTCTGAGAACAAGGTGCACTCTGTGCCTGACCACCATTCCAGCAGCATTACCAACTCTAACAAACATGGTGAAGACAGAAAGAGGAGTTAGGGGTGCCGCTTACAGAAAGCGCCTGGTGTTTCACCTCCGGCCCCATTCAGCGCCTAGTCTCTCCTGACTCCCAATGACACCGTCACCTTTTCAATCCAACCCAGCAGAGATGAAACGGGAGCTTGGATGGGAATAGACCAAACTACATTACCATCCTTAAGCAGTATTTAGGGCACTAGATATGCATTATGGATAATTTGGCTGGTTTTTAAATAGTGACACGTTTGGGCGTTATATTATGAATATGTAATTTCAAAATGACTGAAAAAAACCCCAAAACTTTGTGCCTGAAAACAGACAGTTGAGCTGTTGATTGCTCCATTAAATGAGTACAGTTCCTCCCCAGGTGGAATACAAATTACGCATAGATGCAGTCTAAAGCTTTACTCAATGTGAAACAAGCTTTGTAGAGGTAAGCAGACCAATAAAGGGCTTTTAAAGGGATACAGTGCCACAGATCTTCTGCAAAAGGTTTTAATATTAGAACACAGGATTTTAATGATTCTGTATTATGGCCATCAGATTCAGAATCACCAGAGAATTGAACTAATTTATCAAAATACCTGGGCAAAGACAGGAATGATAAATTGTGTCTTTATTTTACTACAAGAGAAAGAATGAGCCCTTTCCCCTCTGTCCTCTCCAGCTTTTCAACATCCCAGCATCTCTCTTACTCCACTCTGAACATTTCCTTCATCACCCAGTCTTATTTTCCACCTCCCACTTTTTCATCTTAAAAACCCCCTTCCACTTAAATTCAGCACGCACTGAATGGAGTTGCTATGGTTAGCCTATTTCTCTCATTTCAATAGACGCAGATGGAAGGCATTGCTTTTGTCATGGGACAACTATAAAAGTATGAAAACAGTTCATTCTCCCAGTAGGAAGATTTACTTCCATGCAAACTGTAATCACTGGTATTTTCTCATTTCAATGAGATACGGATGTAATCAAAACTTAATTGCACAAATATAGCAGTTAAAGAGTCCCACACTTCCCACATTACTATGACAGACTTGCAGGGTCAAAACTGGAAGGTGCCCCCTTGGTTCTCTACATCAGGTTCTGCAACATGGTATTTCAACTTCCCATTGGGAGGCCCTGGTTTTGCAAAATGGAGCAGCACCTTCCTGCACAAGGGCTTCTGACCAGTGGGTCCGTGACAGGGTCATCTACCCATCACACTGCTAAATAACAGTGGGTCCAATTTTGCATCACACCAGGGAGAAGGCAAACACGGTATTTAGGTGAACGACAGGGAAACCAGTCCTGGTCTGCTGAAGATACACGGTTTCTCTAGCACTATTTTTTTCATTTGTATTCCCTGTGTGACCACTTATCCAGCAGGTTATTTCCTGAATTATTTTCAAGACTCACTGATTTGAAGGCATAACAAAATTACACAGCTTGCTGATCAAGAGAGCATAAACCTGGTCAACTGGAAATACAGCAGAGGAAAGACAGAATAGTAGTTTATACCAGCTAAAGGTTTCTTTTTAAGCTTGTTGTCCTTCCTGTGCTTGTTGTCCTGCCTGTTGAGAATGTTGTCTGAGAAGCACGGGAGAAAGGAAAATAAAAAGAGAGTGGTTTCTAGAGGTTTCGTTGCTTTCCTGTTTTGTCACCTTTGCAAATGATGTGATCACTTTCTTGCTCTGGTTACCCTGACTCCATAAAAGGGGAAAGAGGACAGCAAGAGTGTCCTCAGTTGAGAGCTATGCTCTTCCAAACAGGTGGCAAGGAGAATGGAGCAGTGGTACCAAACACAGTGTTGTACTCCAAGAGATTTTTCCTTTCCATTGCTGTCTATGAACTAAGGAGGGACTTCGCCAGTACCTGCTACAGTTGTTACATTTTCTAATCAAAAATCATAAAATGAGTGTGTTGTTTCTTCAAAATTAAGAAAACAAATTCTGCAAAGGCAAGTGTGTATGATTTTCTGCAGAGCATTTCTTGTACCATGCACTCTAAAACAGTGGAGGAAGCTTTGCTGAGAGATTTGCCAGAGTTCATACCGAGAGAGGTGGGCTGATGAACCACAGCACTGAATTCAAGAAAATTGCCCTTTACAAAAGTTCTGGTAAATGATGTTATTATAACCAGGAGTGGACTCATTGCCTTTTTATTGGTGTGCGGGTTACAGCTATTTTGTGCAGCACCCATCCTGCCGATGCTACAGCAAGCCCATCCTTCTGAACAAAGGGATGATAACGCTTGCGCTTCTTGGGGTACTTGTAGAGATAAGCAAAACCTTGCTACAACAAACCACCTCCTACGGCCGCAGTTCCCACATGCTAAAGCAGGCAGGTTTGCAGCCTCCCAAGCCTCCCAGAAACAAAGCAAACCAGAGGCACAGCACACCTCTCAGTCTAAAGTACTAATGTTTGAGAGATTATTTCCGCAACTAGACTAAACCAAATACGTTGCACTCTCTAAAGGCATGAGTCATCTGAAAGGAGATGATGTAGGAGAACTTGACGTATGGACTACCCATCGTGAATCGCATGCACTGCAAAGGGTTTACATTGAGCTTGACAGATGTTTTTTCCCCAAACACTGGACAGCATCTTATCTCCTTCCCCTTCTGAGCTGTACTTTACGTATTTGAGAAGAGATACAGTAAAAAAAGAGTGTGGTTTTAAGTACGCTATAGTACGCAGCCAGATACACAATCATCCCTGCACATCAATCCTCTGCCAGATGGGCAGAGCAGCTTCTGTTACATACAGCTCTCACATGAACACCCTCAGCCTAAAACTAAACATCTTGGACTAAGCGAGCAAAATGTAGCATCCAGAACAGATCACCAACCTACAGGTTCACTGCCAAAAGTCTTCCACATAATGAAATATATTTCATTATGAATGCCAACATTTGAACTGCTACATTTACATGGCTTACTTAATTTGTCATAAATCACAACTGAAGTGCATATTGTGTCAGCTTTTCCATTACAAGCCATCAGCACTCTGCAATCCCATATAACATGTACGTTAATTTTCATAGTTTAATTTCTCTATAATTTAATTTATAATAGGCTATACATGAGGGGTTATCCTAGGTACAACCCAATTGTCTACTCAGCCTCTCCAAACGTTTTTGAACAGTAGTGTAGGTTATTTCCAGTGTACATAAGACATAACATATTTTTCAATGCACAATGCTAACTTGTAGAAATGAAGGGTCTGAACCTATATGCCTTACAGGCACAAGCAGCTCACATCCTCCGAAAAGTCAGATTATTAGTGCAACAATAGTTTTCAGGATGAGATCAGATTCTAGACTATTAAAAGCACATTAAGAAATTCTTACAAGCAAATAATAAAAAAAAAAATCCCACGTACCCCCACTCTCCTCCACTCAAGCTAATTTTGAAGTTTCCACCTGTAAGTCCTTCCATTACAACACCTTTTTCTCCTGACAGTTTGCCTGCCACTCTAATTTCCTTTCTCCCGTGCTTCTCAGACAACGTTCTCAACAGGCAGGACAAAAAGAGCAGGAAGGACAACAAGCTTAAAAAGAAACCGAACTAATACTTGGAGAGTTTTTGTTGGTAGCACTTCACATCACTGATTTAAGAAATGTGGGTGCCTGTCAGTGAACTAATCAACTGTAATTTCAGTAGTCACGTAGGTGACTCATTTACCCAAAGTGGGAGTTGGATGCTGAGCTGAGTGCTAAGGTAAGTGGCCATGCACACTGGGAGCGGACAGAGAATGGAAACAAATTAGATGATTCACTACCGAAACAGGAGGTGACATTTGCACTAAGGAGCCTTCGAAACATTCATTTCAGAAATCTCATCCTCTGTTAAGCTGCATGAGGAGAAAAAAAAGCCATCCACAGAAAGTTTTGCAAAGGTCTGAAAGAGGAAAGCAAAGCAGCTGCACTCATTGCAGAGCTGTCCCACAGGCAGAAGAAAAGAGCGACAAATTGCTCACAGGAGGAGATACTGGCGTCACAGATGGACACTGTACTGTGTAAGAGGACTCTATAAGTTGTCATACAGTTCAGCTACAGAGGCATCTACACTAGATACTTTAAGACGGGCATCTCTCTGCAGACTCACAGTCTCCTAAGGGCTCCTAAGGAAGTATTCAGTACTGCACACATGCTTCACTACCTGAAGCAGTATCTGTGAATTCCCCCTTCCCCATCACTTAGCACAGGCTCTGACGCTGGATCAAGACAGTACTGAGATAGAATCAGCAATTCCTACCAGTCAAGATAGGGTTAGAGTGGGAGCTTTACTTCCCACTTTTTTGAATAACACAGCGACAATATGCATCATTTCCTTGACTGTTGTATATTTTCCCAATATTTCAGAAAACATGGCTGCTTTGA
>NW_010411771.1:7777-11051 GCF_000710305.1 Buceros rhinoceros silvestris | reverse complement strand
ACCGCTCTGAAAGAACTTACCACTTCTCTCTCTTATCTGTGTCTGTATACACATGTGTGTGTATTTTTTTTCTTTAATTAACAAAAAAAGAAACAAACAACACTCTCCTCCCAATCCCCAGCCCTCTCATCCCCTTGAAGTATACTCACGGCTCCAAAGGGAATAGGCAAGGCGACAGTTTACTCGGCGATAAAACTGCTTGTTTATGGGCCAGAGGACTAGCGTGCATAGTTGAATGAAGTTAATGATCAGTCCACTCACAACAAAGACGAACCCAATGAGGAGGTGAACTATGAACTGGGTCTTCAGAAAGGCAATGAAGCCCATGATAACCACTCAGAAGCGTGTGCAAGGGCCGTCACTCAGAATAACTGTCCTGAAAGAGAAAGAAAAGAATCAAATGGAGATTGGTTTTACAAGCCCTGAAGAAGGGCAAAGAAAGCGAAAGCCCTGTAACAGTCCATGCAACTTCGTGCAACAGGAACCCAGTCCATTAAACACTCTGCTCTCCAAACCTGCCTCGCTGAGGTCTTCACACAATAAACCGCTGATGGTGCAAATCACTTCCGAAAATAGGAAGGAATCATTATTTACAATTTACAGCCCACTAAGAAGATTGTTTGCTGAAGATGACTCCCTCACCTCTCTTCAAAGAAAGGTCATATAATTGGACTGAATGCTGTGAGGAACAAAGCCCTGCATTCACAGTGAAGTAGTTGAGGGCTGATCGGTAAACAAGCTATACCATGACCTGCTGTACCTTCAGGGGCTGCTGTCCTTGAACCGTAACAGGAGCCTTAGCCCTCCGCACCCATAAATGGCATGTCAAGCCTCTGGAGCCGCATAAATGAACTGATGCCTTCCCGGCCTGCCTTCAAAGCCACTGTTCCGTACGCACTTCTCCCAAACGAGCACTAGGAGAGAATTGCTAGGAGCTACGGAGATTTTGTTACGAGTTTGTTTTGACTAGAAGAGTACAGCAGTCCATCTGGGGAGCAGGCTCTCCATCCTGCAGTGAACTTCGGGATGAAAAGAGCACGGTTGGTCACACAGAACATCAGTCTGGCAAACACTAAGGCATGGAAATGGAATTTAAATATTCCCACACCCAAAATCCATACTGGAACAAGTTTAATAACTTTTCTGTTTGTCAAGCCACAGTTCCGTGATCAAATATACCAGTTAGTGTGGGGAAAAAAGTAAAATAGAAAAACCTTAGGCTATGTAGCAGTACAAACTTGATCTGAAAAGGACTTTGGCACAGAATCTTGATGCCACTGAATAGGCCAGAACACTTAACTTTGAGCACGTACCATATTTACACCAGGTGCAGAAAGACAAGTGACATCTGAACCAGCAGAAAGTCACAGCTCAGCAGCTTAGACAGACAAGTCTGACTCAATATGAATCCTGCCAATACAAAGTTAACCCAATAAAATGTATTTACCAACCCACCATACTGAGTTTACTCTAAATCCCGTGTTATCTGGCACTGGCCTTTTTGATCCATTGGGTACTAGAAGCCCTGTCAAAACACAGCCCTAATGTCCCACTCAAAAAAATAAAAGCATGATGCTTTCTGCCACAGCTAAAGCTTGCTGACAGTATCTATACCCAGCTTTTACAAGTGTTGCAAATGACCACACCAACCAGTAGACGGTAACAAATACTCTTGACAAGTCAAGCATCTGAAGGCAATGCAGAAGTTTCCAACGCCTGAAAATAAAATACCTGCCAGCTGTGAGGAACCAAACCATGTTCATTTGCCACCTGCTTACGGTATGGTGCTATTTATAACACTCAACAGCAATTTCATGTGCAAAAGCTTGTTTTCTACCATCTCTTCTACAAATCAGGTACTACCTTTCAAGGGACAGAGTCTAGCTTTTACACAACTAAGTCCTATTTGCATCATTAGTAATCTACCCAATTCAGATGCCTATTTCAGAGGGGAAAAAAAGTCTGTTTCAATACAGCCAGTATTGTGCCTACCACAAAAAGCAAAGCAAGTTGAATATGATGATATTGAAGCTTATGACGAATAATCTAAAATCCCCCAATGTTTTTCTGTAAGAATTGAAGAAACATTTCTTCCACTGATAAAGTAGTTTACAAAACAGCTGTCAGGAAACAGAAACTTGAGTTTGAAGAGAAACAAGTGGAGCTCCCCTTCCTCTCCCCTCCCCAAAGGGTTGCAGGGTACAGTTGTCTCATACAGCCAAAACAGCACACCTGTGTTCAAGCATACAGTATGGGAGGTAGCCATGGGCTCATTTATATTTTCCACTGGCACGTTCCTCAAGTCATTGTATTAATTACTGCCAAAAATTACACACCGCATTTTTCACTTTCATGATTAGAGTCATTGTCTTAATCTGATTTCTCTCAAAAAAAAAAAATAGTTCAAACAAACCAGGAGAGTACAATTTCCCCCCTCCCCCAACTATTTCCTGAATCCCTACTTGCCTTCTGTAGAGCCATGTGTAAGTAGCTTTGCTGATGACCGTATTTATCATAGTCATTAGACCAGCACTTACTGCCTTCCAACACACAGCTTGGCCCCTTCTGGAAAAGAGCCCAAAGCACATATAAATGGCACAAGGAAGAATAGAAATGTCAAGTATTATCCTCAGCTAAAATGGTCTGGCTCCACTTCCATGGCCTCTTTGCTTTGAGCAAAGCCTGAAGCATGCCGGTATTTGTTCCTTACATTAAGGACTGCACGCTATTACCAAAAGACCCAAAAGGGCACACCCCTTTTTACCAGACAGAAAGCCGGAGAAAGATATTGCAGCATGTTGCTCCCCCAGCTTCATTACACATGGAAAACAGGATCTATCACTCTTGCGCCAGTGTCCTTCCCTGCATGCTGGGCACCAACTCGCTCTGGCAGGACTCCAGAGCTGCGTGGCTGTGGATGGCGACACGGGGCTCGCTGCACCCCTGTCCATCTGGGGACTGCAAGTCTTACCAGTATTGCTACAAGGTAAAGAGAGCAGCAGCCAAAGCACAGCTTGATCCTCTCTGGCACCTTTCAAGGACAGCATTTGCCAAATTGCTCCACAAAGCACAGCTGGTTTACTTGTACTTCCTCTTCAAATGGAGAGGGATCAACTAAAAAAATGGGTTGGTCTTGCTGTCTGATCCTTCCAGTTTCAGTGCTGGATACAGGATCTGCCAGTGTGCCTTTCACCAACCCCTCACTTCACTGTATTTGACTTTTAAGATAACTAGAAGTTAATCTTAAAGGAATTCTTTACTTTTCTGCATTCCT
>NW_010411771.1:2460-7693 GCF_000710305.1 Buceros rhinoceros silvestris | reverse complement strand
ATTCCTGCCCATGTAGGACAGCCAGGCAATTCAGAGACAAGCCAAGCGGCAAAGGGTGGACAGCAGCTGTTTTGTTGAATCCTATGGTCAGGCTGGGGAGCGGATGGGGAAATCAGTATTTGCTGGTGCGAGAAGCAACACTTCTGCATCTGACACACACATTAAGATCAGCTAAGTGAAGTGTCTAGGAAGCAAACATCTGCCCTAGCTTAATGCAGCAAGTTTCAGTACTAGTAATTTTTTCTTTTTTGAAGTATATCGATATCATGTGCATATCCAAAGATGTGCTGGTAAAATCCTTTTTTCTCCCTTCTTTTTCTAAAGGACCTTGTTAACTTCCAACACTGACCTTTCACCACAAAACCTCTATTTCCTCCTGTGCAGCCACACTGAGAACTGCGCACAACTTTAGTACTCTCCCTGCTTTCACATCCTCGCCAAGTGCTTGCTTTTCGCAGCCGTGCTGCAGGACAGCACTAGTGTAACTCCCAGCTCAGACCGAAGGGCACACTTCCGTTGCCTTTTAGAGCCTTACCTCGCAGAGTTCTTTGACTCCAAGAGACCACTCCCCATAGTACTGATCTTTATCTTCTCTGATTGATAAATGCTTTGCACCCTTCTGGGCTCCCTCCATTATTTATAAGCCTCTCAAGTAAAGGGCAAGGAGGCAGACGCCCTACAGATCCCTTGGGTACAGAGTAGCATCTTGAGGCTCCACATCCACATGCATTCTCTAGTATCTAAAAGATACGGTATGCCTCTCAGTAGGAGTAATACAACCTTTTTCCTTTACACAGCTTTCTAAATTCATGAAAGTGCTAAGGATTAAACTGCTTCGAGACTTCCACCTCTGTTAAATGTCACTGAAAAGTTCCACCAAGTTCAAAAGCCATCAGAAGGGAGAATGAGAGACAGCGTAACTGCATCAGCCTCATTTTACTAAGAAATCCAGTTAAAAAGAACCACAGCTGAACAACATGCAATAAGCACATTACGGCCATTTCATGAGGCATGTAGTTATTTACGAACTCAAAATTAAAAATTAAGCCATTAGTCGTTCTATAATACAGTATTTCCAATGCAAACTCCAGGTTTTAATAGATTTATTGCTGTCAGGTATGTGCAATTCCTCTAAAGTTCATGAGGTTTGCATGAATATGAGCATGAAATTAGAAACTGCTCCACTGATTCTAATATTCTAACCCAGTGAGAATTGATGTATTTGACAACAACAAAAACTGTGGCAGCCAGTACTTACATCTCTAGCCTTGTGCCTTCAGCTTTTCTGAGCATGCTGTTGCCACGTTCCAGCTGCTTCTGCTCAATCATGCCATATTTATCTCCACTTATGAAACTAATTACAGACATCTTTTGCTTTAAATATGTTGCCACCATCCTGAACTCTGGTATTGTACCTACCTCGTAACATTCTTGCTAGTTCTGAGTGAAACCCTTAATGAATTGTCCCTTTAGATCACATTTTAAAATACCGTATTTTTCAGACTGAGCGTTGTAAGCCTCCTTTGTGTCCGTACAAACTTGGCAAACCCTGTCTTTGAAGAAAGGCTAATAACGTTGTAAGTCAGAAGCAGTACAAAAAGGCATTTGTTGGCCATGTCACATCAAGAGCTTACTCACCATTTTTCAGAATTCTACAAACTCTGCTCACTGAAAACATACAAAGAAAATTAAAAACTATTCTATTCAAAGCGATAACTGTCTGTTCCATGAGCTGCTTCATGTGTATGAGGACAGGTACAAACAGCAGCAGCCAGCAGCTGAAGAAAATGCCTCTTCTCTCAGTATACTTTCTACCCTCCAGATTTCTCTCATGATCCAACTCGGGCTACTTCTCTTTTAAAAGCACTAGCATAAGCATCTTCTCCTTCATCTCCCCATAGGAGATCAGAAGACCCAAGAATACTAGCCAGCTACCCAACAGTCGAGGCAGAGTTGCAAGGGAAAGCTTTCAATGCCTCCATCTATACCTGTATGGTGGACAAATAAAAGTACAGGTCCCAGTCTGGTTGTTCTAGCGTCCTTCAGTAGAACTACATTTCCTAAGGGCAGCTAATCGTTTTCTTGGTCATTTCTGGGATATACCACACAAAAATACATTGATCATTTCGTGTTACGTGCAATGTTTAGAAGTAATGACCTCGGTTAGCTCTAAGAAATAACTTTTCCTTGCACAATACTCAGTATTCTAGCTAAGACAAAAGCGCAGTGACTATTCAGCTTTTAGAAGTATGATGACATATTCATAGCAAATACCCCTATACAGAGAACATTCAGGAAGAAAGTAGGCAATTTATGGTCTTCCACTTCCTGTACTGTACCACGTCTGTTTCTGGGATAAGGAACTTGGCAGCCTGACCCACATGTCGCAGAAGCCATACAAAACCAGAGGACAGAGTATTTACCCTGGCGCTGCCCCCGACTTCAATAAAGCAACCCAGGGCTCCCGCTTACTCTGTCATAGCACCACTAAAAGCAGTCTGCACTCAGGCCTGATTAGGCATAGTTTTAGAAGAACAGCTAGCTAACACAGCTGTCTAAGTAGGCTAGAAAACACAGCTTAGATCAACAGCAATGAGTCAGTATAGCTAATAAGCAAATGAAAGGAAATAAAGTATAACAACAGTTTTGGTATCCATTTGAACAGTCTGTACAAGGGATTCTCCAAATATGCTGTAAAAATAGACAACTGCTCAATCTCATCCCACACAGCATTACTACAGACCTAGCCTTGTAAACCTCAGTGTGACAGGACGATTATCTTAGTTTCTCACACAATACACGTATGATTTCCCTGCACATCTCTCAGTGAAATGCAAGGTTGATTCAGAGTTCATTAAAAAACCTGCTTGACATGAGTTTTTATAATTACAGTGTATGGAAGAGGACCTTAAGCCAAACATAGAAACAAATTTGCATCTCTGTTACCTCTGAGTTGTGAGAACTAAGAATATGACCTCGAAAGGAAAAGTGTTACTGAGTTACCACCATGAAATTAGAGAACGTAACACCTTGAAATTTTGTCAGTCTTGGCCTTGAAACAGCACCACAGCTAATTTCTGGAAAAGGTCAAGAGTAAAAGATTATCACCACTATCTGTATGAAATATATTCAGTATTTTGGTCTTGATCTAAAGTTCATTATTCCACAGAAACTTCCACTAGTGTCAACAGGTTTGGCTCAGTAACTGTAGAGATTTTTTTTTTATGAGATTAGTCTATTTCCGAATAGAAAGCCTTTGCATCATCCTAATAAGATGCCAATACTTCAAGGGATGAAAAGAAAAAAAAAGCTGTGCACATTGCTCTGACTTTCATCATCATTTAACAGGTATACGGAATGAGAGGTCCTGAAGAAGTTACTTCATTTTCTTCTGCCATAGGTAAAGTGTAGACGTTAACTCCAAGTGCGATACGATGGTCACTCCGAATGACAACCACACAAGGAGCACACATCCTCAACAGAAACAGCAGTCCCTGTTCATGCCTCCTCCACTCTACAAATCTTGAATTTTATTATTAAAAGACTCTAAGTTTTCCAATTAAACTTCAGGAGAGAGTAGATCACAAAATAAAATGCATACAAGAATGGTGCCCATATAACAATGATCGCCACTAAGGAGTTACCACAGAAAGTCACCTCTTCACCCCAGAAATGCCACACTAGGGCATGGCCCCACTGTGGGGAGCCGCAGCCACAGCAACAACCCCCTCGCCCCACAAAGAACATCCATAAGAGGTCCACACCCTACTGAGACTTCAGCCCCAGAGCTCCTTCCCCCTTTTGGGGCAACTTCCTATCAAGATACAAGTTGCTCTAAAAAAAGAAAAAAAATAAATAAATCAAGATAACCAGTCATTTAATTCATATTTTCTAGACAGAAGACCACAGAACATGTAAACAAAACAAAGAAAAACATACAAACAATTTGATGGAACCAGAAAGGGATAAAACAGCTCTCAATACTACATATCACTGCACTTGAGTGGCAGTTTTCCTCTTCCCTGCCCTAAATGAAGTGTTACTGACATGATTAAACCTTCTCACCAACTGTGGATAGCACTGTGTTTATGCCTCTGCTAGAGACAAAATCGCATTTTTCTAACTTGTGGCTACAATATTACAGCCGAAAACATAAGCAATATTAAAATGGCTATTTTCCAAATTTAATTTCAACCATTTCCTTTTATTGTACTTGGCAAATAAAAAAAAGACAGGAAGTGTGCACAAATTCAATTTCTCCTCAGCATATCCAGTTAACTCAGCCTCTATTTAAACAAACGGATCAGATAACCAAAATGAATCCTGTCTGACTTCAAAACCTGCCGGCTGCAAGGCAACCAACACAAGGGAAGAACTGCTTGAGAGACTCCACTCACTGCAAGCACCTCTCATCAGTGAAGAAAACAATGGTATTTTCATAAGGATTTTCTGTCCACAACAGGGAAACTATAGATTCTGTCCTGAGTTCACTAAGTAAAAGCAGCCCAGGCAACTTCGATGTCACAGCTGAATGTCACCGAACTAGGCTGACGTACTTTTTTTCCTGTAGAACAATCTCACAGTACTTGCAAGACAGGATTTTCCACTGAGCTTCCCAGTGAAGGAGTCCGACTACTTAAAAACCTGGCTGTGCATCGGTACAACTTGGTTTTTACATCAGGAAGACAAACATTGCCTTACGGTTTAGTAAACTTAGGACAGTTTCTAATTACAGTATGTCATTTACAACTGCTTGTAGGTGTTTGTGTGCTGTTCCTCCCCTGTATACACGAATGCCTCATCATTCGATCTGCAGTCTGGCGCTTTTGCTTCAATACAAACAATGCATAAAGCTAACTTTTCCTAAAGCTGTAATTACAAAACCTTACTTGCATACTAAACTTACATTAGATAATAATTTGCAAGTTTGCCTCTTTTCTCACAGATACAGATGGCTTTTGTAGGTATATGCGTAGTTACATAAACTTGGAAGAGACCTTGTAGAACTCAATCTTAATAAAGATTTACCCAACTGAAACATTTGAGTTCAAGTCCTTTCTTTGAACTGCTTGCTATCAAGAGAAAAAAAAAACAAAACAAAAAGACCTCAACAACCTGTAACTTATTTTGTTCTACATGACATACATTAGCCTCGGTTTGAAACCAAAGACAGGTAGACACACATTACTCCTGGTTTCATCTTTAGTGGGAGGCAGAAAATTCAACAGTTAGG
>NW_010411771.1:0-2385 GCF_000710305.1 Buceros rhinoceros silvestris | reverse complement strand
AAATCAAAAAGTAGGGGAAAAAAAAAAAAAAAAAAAAAAAGCGAGCTTTTCAATTCTGGTCTCCTGAACCAGAAAGAAATTGCTCGAGTAAGCCTTACTGCAGCAGAGCTAAGCTAAACTGCAAGTTACTGTGTACGTTTTAACGCACCACCTACCCCGTTAAAGGGCGCTAGTAATCCAAGAGTGCGATGGGGGTCCCACACCCCTTCCCAGTGCTGACTGCTCTCCCTGGGGGCTACACAGGGCTGTGTGTTTGCCTTTTTTTGCAGTACTACGGAAGTCAACCTCCCTGCTGCAGCTACGCACAGAGATGTGAGCCACTGAGCCAGGGCAAACGGGAGCCACGGTCCTACCAGCCGGCTGGCACAGCCAGACAGTGGGAATGGACCTGGCTCTTACAGGGGAGAAGATAAGCAAGACTACAATTTAAAAGAAAAAAGGATAAAACCAGGGGAAAATACCAGCTCACAGCAAGACATTTTATGCTGAAACATGTGAGCTAGAACACTGTCATATTCTGTATATTTTAAGAAATAAATAGGAACAATTATCCAGTTTTGCAAATTCCTTGTGGCTCCAGACGGACAGTTAAGCATGACTCAAATGGCCTGCAAACACCTTCTGCCAGTCTTGCTCCTTCTCTTAGGTGCTTTTAAACCTCCCCATGGCCCTTTTAGTATGTTTGGGGGCAGCTATCACCCACCCCCACCCCCCCTTTGCCACTTTAGATAAAATTCCCTCAAGGGAGAAGCAGGGTGTTAACCCTTGCTAGCTCCTCATTCCTCCCCTCATGTTATACTCTCCTCTTTTTGTTACACACACCAGCAACTTCCCAGGCCTGTGCAAAATCCCTGCTGTGTGCCCCAGCGGATTTATGCCATTTGACCATTGTGCACAGCACCACAGGCGTTACCCGTCCATCTGGTACTGTTTGTACATCAACCTCAAATACCGAGAAACATTGTCAAGTTTCCAGCTTGCACAGGTTTTGAGAGCAAAAGCAGCCCGGGAGAAGCTCTTGGACAACTCGGCACGCTCCAGCAGGTCTAACACGTCCACTTCATTTCTCTAAAGGAGAGCCAAGTATTTTCTTTCCTGCTAACCACTCTCTGCAATTTCACCGAGTGCAACTGTGGGGTGTCCTGCCCAATTTCAAGCGTGGCAGATGATAAGCAATACTGGGATGCGATACCTGCCAAGCAGCACTAGGATGCTCTTGGTGCTAAATGCTCCCTTTTCTTTTCGCAGGTTCACTCATCAATGACATCCAAAAAAGGACTTTAGTGGCACCTTCAGTAAATACTGTGCATCTCTATACCCCTATACCCAAGGGAATGAACTAACAACTCCGTGAGCTAACAACTAGGTGGAGCTTACTGTACAGCCTAACAGGAGCTCGGGCATCATTTAACCACAGCACTTGCAATAAACAAAACCATCACCAAGCACAAGACACTGAACAAGATTTAAATGCTCGAAATGAAAAACAAGCCATCAAACCTGTAATAATGACAGTATCTGCATGTTTGCCTTGCACCAAGGTTATGCTGCAGGCATAGCAAGTCTTTGCCTCAATCACAACACACGGCTTTAGGATGCTGAGGCAGAGCACATCCCCACAGGCACCTGTCGACTGCCTGCTTGCTGGTGTTCCTCATGCTCTCTGCTGTTGCCAGGTGATCTTGTCTAAGCTGTGACACAATCAGTTTGTTTGTAGTGCCACAGTGATGTGACTTTAAGGCTTCTGGGCCTCAGGTGGCCAAAGTAGGGGGTGGACAGAGTGCGGCAACCGCCTGCAACTGTCCACAGAGATCTATTCTAATACCCCCACTGCCACCTCTCCCTTAAGCCGCAGGAGAAGCTGAGAGACCTCCCTTTCTCATAGAAAGGAAAATATATAAAATACTTCTCCATTATGCAGCAGTGGGATTAAGTGGCTGAAGACACACATGCCTGCTCCTGTGTCCAGGGTTGGAAAAATCTGTTTTCCTCATCACAAGAGAGCCCAGATCTCTGGGCAGCAGAGCAGGAAGCAACATGCTTCTCCCTGGAAGGAGGGCGATGGAGGAGATGGCCTGTTTTGCCATGTTTATGGCTCACGCTGCAGATGCTCTGGAGGTCTTGCAGATTTGGTGGGTTAGCACTGTACTGACACCCCCAAACAACAATCCACAGCTACCAGCAGGTCTCAGTGCCATAGGGCAGAATTCCACATATGCACTGTTTTGAAAATCACTTTGCTTATATTATATATAAAATTTATATTTATATATCTGTAAAACAATATGTATAATCACATATAAATACATAAGCATAACTTTATAATCATCATCGTCATCACCATCATCATCAGCGCGCTGATGGCTGAAAAGGCCGATGCAGGAT
>NW_010411770.1:491-1352 GCF_000710305.1 Buceros rhinoceros silvestris | reverse complement strand
GAGAGCAAGTGTGATGAGGAGCGGCTGAGGGGCCTGGGATTGTTCATCCTGGAGAAGAAGAGGCTGAGGAGAGACCTTATCGCTCTCTACAACTACCTGACAGGAGGTTGTGGAGAGGTGGGGGTTGGTCTCTTCTGCCATGTGACAAGTGACAGGACGAGAGGGAATGGCCTCAAATTGTGCCAGGGAAGGTTCAGGTGGGATATTAGGAAAAATTTCTTCACACAAAGGGTCATAAGCATTGGGACAGGCTGCCCAGGGCAGTGGTGGAGTCCCCACCCCTGGAGGGGTTTCCCAGCTGTGTGGATTTGGTGCTGAGGGACAGGGGTCAGGGGGGACCTGGCAGTGCTGGGGGAACGGTTGGACTGGGTGATCTTAAGGATCTCGTCCAACCAGATGATTCTGTGATACATGACAGTCAACATATTTTAGAAAAGGTAATGACATCCTGTCATCATTTAGGCTCTTTCCAAGATGAATTCTGTCACCTATATATAGCTTTAAGATGAACAAACATTTCTGTCAACATCTGACCTGTGTTTTGAATGCTTCAAAGAAAAAAGAAACCAAACAAGAAAACAAGAATTCCCCAAATCAACAAGAATCCAGAATTCTTCTGACACCACAGGTTGGTTTTGCTGAAAATACCTGTTTGATGTCAATCTCCCTGGTTGTCTGCTCCCTGAAGAAAAAAAAATCCTGTTTATGATAACATTAACCCATAAAAACATTGGCAACCTAATTTTAAGAGGTGCAAATCCAAGCTGCCAGGGTCAAAGCTCTCTGCCTCGGTTGCCGTACTGTTGGGGCAGGTTGAAATACGCACTTGAATAGCTCATGAACGACAGGAGCCCGATTGTG
>NW_010411770.1:0-305 GCF_000710305.1 Buceros rhinoceros silvestris | reverse complement strand
GACATTGGCAGATGGTCTGGAAAAAGTGGCATTTGCAGAAAGCACAGTAGTGGCAGCACGAATTCAGGTGTGGTTTGCAGGGTTTGAAGTTCGGCACGCAGTCAGCAGCTGGCGTGGGCCTTGGCTTGAGAGGTGACTTCAGCTGAGCGTTTTTCTGAAAGAAAAACCATGAGAAGTCACATAAATGTAAAAAGAGTTTGGGTCAGGATGAAGCGTAGGTGCAAAGCAAGTGAGCCATGGAGCTGCCGGCTGGAGACGAGCAGGCTGCTGCCAGCGGAGAGCCCTGTGGTAGTAGCACTACAGAG
>NW_010411769.1:6536-6904 GCF_000710305.1 Buceros rhinoceros silvestris | reverse complement strand
CGCGGGGCGCTGCCGGCCAGCCCGGCCGCTGCCGCCTGTCCCTGCATGGGTGGTGCTGCCCGGTCGGCAGGACACAGGGCTGGGGTGCCTTCCTCAGCCCGGTACCCTCCGTGAGGTTCGACACAGGTAAAGGAAAACTCCTGTTCTCAGTGGTATTTGATACCAGGTAACGTCGCTGCAAAACTCGCTGCGATTCAGAACTTGCGCCTGTTTGCCCGGGGAAGAGGGTCTGGATTGCTAGGTCTGTGGTTTGTGCCTTCACCTGCCTCCCGCCTGCTGCTCCCCACAGCCCCCAGCAGCCCCGGACAGCGGCAGCCACGCAGATTTTTGGCTGGGCCATCCCCCTTGGTGCCGCAGCGCGGGGCCGG
>NW_010411769.1:2370-6446 GCF_000710305.1 Buceros rhinoceros silvestris | reverse complement strand
CTTGTGGCTCCGCGGCCAGGAGCCGTGGTTCGTGTTGGCAGCACAGGCAGCTCCCCTCTTACCACGGGCAGGAGAGAAATGCTGCTGTCCCTGTGCTCACAGGCCTCACCTGCCTTGGCAAGAAGCCTGCTGTTAGCACTGCGGGGGCGGGTGAGAGGAAAGGTGGGTCGATAGCCACACGCCGGCACAGCTCAGAGCTATAGAGCAGGGTCTGGAACGGAGCAGCACAGAGTTGCCATCGCAGTGTCACCTGTGCAGCTCCAGTCCGCAGCGGTGCTCGGCCAGCTCGTTTTGGTGGCTCATGGCCGTGGCACTGCAGTGTTCAGCAGTTCTAGCCCGATTACCGGTATTGGGGCACAGGGATGCGTTTCCTTTCACAAGCCTGCACGTGTGCAGGCTGTTCCCGCCTCAGGCACAGCGGAAGGCACTTGTCACACCTGATAAGGACAAGCTCCGGCAGCGCCACATCCCATGCAAGTCCCACCACCCCACTCTGCTGCTGTGCGACACCCGCACAGGGCTGTAGGCGCCCCTGCCACGCTGGCAGTAATGCAAATGTTCCTATTTTCAGGCCAGAAGGGTGGAGTGCTGTGACAGCTCTGCGGCGGGTCAGCGGACAAATGGCCAAGAGAAACCTGCTTACGGGAGGACTCCCTCACTTCCGAACAAACAACGGGCCAGTAAAAATAGCAACGGATAGCACACCAATTCATTTTTCTGTCCGATCTGCTCTTCGTGACAGGTTGATGGAAATTGTTAAACCTTCTTTTACGTACCTAGGAGTGTGTTCCCATTCCTGACTCCGACCCCCAGTGCCTGCCTTTGCTGAGGAGCTCAGCGTTGGTGCCGTGGCTGCAGCTCCTGCTGAGCTCGGCAGAGCCCCAGTTATTGCAAGCTAGAATACACATTTGACTCCTAGTGTTCATTGCAAAGGATGTTCACACGCTTGGAGAAGTCAGAAGCCTGATCTCCTCAGCAATTCAAAGGAACAATGCAGTGCAGTGCTCCTGGTGGGCACACAAGGGTTTAATGAAACAAGAGAGGTAAGGGTTGTTTGGAAAAAAAAAAATCCTGTTTGGTTTGTAGGTGAAAAAAAATCAGAGCACCCAAAGGTCATAGTTAGGAATTTATTCCCTTGCTGCAGGCTTGTTTGCTGAAAGATAAAGATCTTTGGTGCAGGTGTACAAAGTGCCAAGGAAGGCGAAGGCGACACAGAGTAAACCCGCGGCTGAGTGACGTGCTGGTGGCAGCCCTGGCAGATGCAGGAATGACAAGGACTGTCCCCGTGGATATCCCGAGCTTCAGAGCTCCGCTGACGGAGGGTTGTCCCACTGTCAGGGGCTGGGTTGGAGCCAGCCTTGCCTGTGGCAGGACATGGCCTGAGCATTGGTGCTGGTGTAAGTATTGACCCGTGGTTGGGAGATCCCTGATCCCGCGGTGCCCGGGGCTTGTCCTACAGCCCGTGGTACCTCAGCCCGCTTCACAGCAGCCCTGTGTAACAGCCCCGCCACACACTCACAGCTCCTGAGTACAGCGAGCTGCTGCTAAACAGCGTAACCAGAAAAAATACCCAGGGCAAAGGATTGGGAGGAAAAAAATAGCGTAGCCCTGGCAGTTGCTGTTGAAGTGTAGAGTGATGCAGCTGCGGCTCAAAGAGCACCCAGTCAGTGCAAGCCTGGGAACTCCTGTCGCCTCCAGTGCTGCTTGAAGTGGTCACGGCTAGAAGATCGGGGAGGGGTCAATTGGGAGAGAATCCCACGGGCTTGTGCTGCAAAGACACTTGTATTTTTACAAGGCTTGCAGCAGCTGAGGCTTCTGAAGGTTGTAGCCTCCAGACTCACCCCTAGGTCTCTTGCCTTTACTTTTCAATCTTGTTTTACCTAACTGCCATGTGACATATTCTTGACTTTTCCCCTAGAAACACAATTTTATCCCATGCACTCACAAAAGCAAGCAATATATTTACTGCTTACTTAATAAACAACTGTGGGGGGTTCTGCTCATTTTTTTCAGTGCTAGCATAAAGCTCTGTGTTCTGTTTACTAACACTGTTCGTGATACAGAGCATGACAAAGGTACTTTGACCTTTAACATTAGAAATCCAGAATCCGCTGCCTGAGGCTTTGATAAAAGAAGGCTGAATTAAACTTTCCTCTTTGTCAGAAACCTTTATTTGATCAGCTTATGATGAGCAGGTCTTAAACCTTCCCACGCTTATTTTCTAGCTGCCTTTTTTGTTTGGTTTAGTTTTTAAAATGTCTTTATTGATCGCTCCTTCTCTTCCTCTCCGCTAGCTTTGACACACACCCATGGAAGAAGCCTATGTGGTTTAAGGCAGTTTGTTGGCTGCTTCACTGTGCAAGTGCAGGTGTCCGGTGGGTCACACTGCAACCCCGGGGTGATGGGATAAAAGAAAAAATAAGCAGCTCCTGAAGGAGAGCTCCAGGACCAGGTGGTTTGTCGAGGAGCGAGGCGGTATTTCAGCTGTGCTTGGGTGGCCAGAGCTGTCAGTAGGGTGAGAACAGAACAGAAGGCGGAGGGACAGGAGCTTCTTAACCTTGTGTCAAGGAGCTGCCACCAAAGCCAGCCACCACCCAGACTGGGTTCACTCGGGAACCACAAAGCTTTCTGAGCCTGGTTTCCTGATGCCTGGTGCAATTGATGCCTGTGTAGATGTTAGACTTCTCCTATGGTGAGCTTGGGAGTCAGACACCGGATTCCTTTTGCAGAGTATACCTCGGGTATGTTCAAGAATATTTGCTAACAGCTTCCTCAGTGTTTTATTTCCTGCACAGACATCTAAGAATGTGTGGAGCCATAAACCAGAAAACATAACGGAAGATATAAAGTGGGTTTGTCTTTAACACAGCAGGATGTTTGTATGCTCTCCCAACACACTTTGGGGCTCTGCTGAAATCCCCTGGGCTTTGATCAGTGCAGTTAATAGCTGGACTCGATCTTAAAGGTCTCTTCCATGATTCTATAGCTTTTTGTTTCACAAACGGACTAGTCAGGGACCTCTTAGAACACTCTTGTGAGCGGCCAAAACACTGCAGAAATCCAGCCAGCACACCTCCTGAGGTGGGGGGAAGCCCAGCCTGCTGCATAGGTCCTGTTTAATAGCCACCTTGCTGGGCGAAGCTGAACCCTCGCCGCTCCTCGCGCCTCACCTGGGCTACAGGACGCTGGGTGGGAGGAAGCGTTGTGCCGGCTGGTGCGTGCGTGCAGCACAAAACACAGCTGCTTCCGCTGGAACAAGGGTGCAGGGATGGGTGGGCCACTGGGCAACGCACGTCCAGTACCTGCCAGAGCAACGGGATGGCTTTGAGGATGGCAGCTGCTTTTTCTTCTTTTGGAAGGCCTCCAGCAATGTGAGTTTCAAGGAGCAGTTTGAAAGAGAACAATGAAGTGCTTTGCCAGTGTTTACAGAACGTTCCTTTTCTGTTGGGACTGGAAAGTACAGCAGGTTGTGTGTGCCCTTCCCTGCCTCGTGGGCACCTCTGCACTGCCCGATGGGCTGGGAACGGCTTCTGAAAGCGGGAAGGCTTTGGGTTACTTCCAAAATGAAATGTTACATCTTTGCGAAACTGCTTTTGACTTTTTAAAAAAATTAAAATGCCATTTGGAGACCGAAAATATTGACTTACAGTTCTGGGGTGAGCAGGCTGGGGAAGAGGCTTTCTAGAAGGGTAAGGTAACCCTCCCCAGAAACAACATGATTGCTTCAAGCTGAACAATGCTGGAGGTTTTAACCAAAACGTGGTAGTCCAGGTACATTGTTCTCTGGCAACTGAATTTAACCGCCCTTGTTCCTCCTGTTTCAGTTCAGACACCTGACGATATTAGCCAGGAGATCAGTATCGTGCACTGGTGGCTTTTGACATTTGTGGGTTTGTTATTCGCAGTCAGTTAGGACTAGAGCTTTAAGCGTGGAGCACAAAAGCGCAGGCTTTTGAGGGAACCGGGGAAAACTGCCTCCCGGCAGCAAGCAGCCAGCTCTTCCAAAGCAGAGGGCAGAGCACCAGCAGAAATGGCTGCGTCACCTGCGACCCGGCCCGCCGTGGGCTCCGCAGAGC
>NW_010411769.1:505-2250 GCF_000710305.1 Buceros rhinoceros silvestris | reverse complement strand
CGGGCCCGCCGTGGGCTCCGCAGAGCTGCGGGGCGCGCAGCACCTGCGCGCCAGCCGGAGACATTGACCCGAGGCAAAAATAAAATACAGAGGTTTCTGCAGACTTTGTTCTCTGCTCTGTTCTCCCTTTTCACATAGGTAAGAGCTCACCTACGAACCAACCTTCCCGTTCTGTGCTTGGGAGAAAACAATCACCTGTTTGTTTATTGCTTTAACGTTCAAACAGGCTCTGATAACACTGAATTCTTCTGTTGTGAGTGTAAGCGGTAAAAGGGAGTGAGTTATGATACCCACATTCCTGATTACATTCACGAATTCCTATGGTTCAATGCGAGGGGATCTTTTTCTGAGTTAAAAAATAAAAAGGAGTGGAAAATTAATGTATTTTGACTTGAGTCGGAACTACCTGCAAATATTTTCTGAGGTATTTCTTTCAAAAGCAATTATCTCTTACAAAGTTACACAATTACTTTCTTCATAAATGCAGTTGATGACACCTGGAAAAGAAAGGGTATTTGGTTGGCTTCTTCACGTACAGCCTTTCTCTGTTCGGAAAAATTAAAGAAAATGCTTTAAAATGAAACATGCCTTTTGGAAGTGTCTCTGTGCTTGAACATAAGACCACAAGTACGGGCACGTGAAAATACACATTAGTTTGTTGCCTCTTTGTTATTCGCTTCTTTTCTCGTAATATTTAAAAACTGATTTTTCCTATTCTTACAGTTTCCCCTTTTAAATGTCTTAAGTGCTTTGCTGAGTGTTTTACAAAGAGAGAAACACCATTATTCATGAGATTAAAAGCAGTAAAGAGAAAACGATGGCCGTGGTGACCGGCCCAGCGCCCCGCAGAAACCCGCTGCAGAGGGCTGGCAGCAGCCCAGGGCTGCCGGCGGTCCTGGTGTCTGCTCGCTGGAGCGGCACTGCTGCAGTGCTCCAGCGCTTCGCTTCCAGGAGAAACCAGACGCTCCCTTTAGAGGCGCGGACAGATGCAGTGGTTATTCCCTTATTCTTCCTTTGTTATGAATTTTAAATCTTTGTGTATTGCCCTGTTGATAAAAACACTGCATTTAGTGCCCCCCCTACAAGTTTGGCTTCAGACAAAATGGGGTTAACTCGGGCCATTCTCCAAATGCCTCACTTTCAGTTTTACTTGTCTTCATTTTCTTCCCTGCTCAAGCACTTCATCAGCCAACTGCTACTGCATTCTGCTTCGGCCTCCAGAGAATCAGCAGTTCTGCCTCCCAGCAGGTTGTCAGAAAGCCCAAAAGAAGTTATCTTGCTCTCAAAATCTGGCACAAAAATGAGATGTTATTTCTAATTGTCTTTCTCGCTTTTACTTTTCCTCTCCAGCCCTTCAGGGCTCCCCTCTTCCCATCCTCCCGTCTCCTTTTCCACCCCTGGGCTTGGCAGGGGTCCCCTCTCCGTTCTGCTGTTTCAATAGCTGCAGCGCTACAGAACTTCTTGCTTCCCCCCACCCCTGACAGTAGGAAACCGGGGTCGGCTGGGGCTCCCCGCGACAGCGTGACCTCACCAGACGCTCCCCTTGCTGCCGTGCTGTGCAGGTCACCCGCGTTAGCTCATGGCCTGATCGTGTGCCACTGCATGAGCTTTTATTGTGACATCTTGTCACGGGCAGCCTGTTCAAGCCTAGATTACTGAAATCTGAGGACAGAAGACTGGGGAGGCCACGTCCTCAGCGCTCCTTCCATCCTGCGCTGCAGCTCCACCAGAGCCGTGCTCAGGTG
>NW_010411769.1:0-305 GCF_000710305.1 Buceros rhinoceros silvestris | reverse complement strand
TGCCCTGCGCTGCGGGCCCCACCCCCCGCCCCACGGCTTACGGCTTGCACCTGGGACTTTCTTGCGCTACCCGATGCTGCTTTTATTATCCTGCCTTCTGGTGATGGTCTGCCTGGATCTACACTCCCAGCTGCAAAGGGCTCCCGCTCTTGGGGAGGCAGGAATGGGGAAGGCACCAATGTCACCCCCATGGAGACTCCCGCGGGCAGCTCGCTGGCTGTTCACGCATGGCCAGCAAACACGGCCTGGCAGCTGCTGCTGAGCCCAGCACCGCGGTGCCGGGGCTCGCAGCCTGGGGGGCACCC
>NW_010411768.1:1668-2173 GCF_000710305.1 Buceros rhinoceros silvestris | reverse complement strand
TGGGCGGAGGGAGCCGAGGGTGCCGCGGGGACGATTGCGGGCAGAATTGGTGGAATTGCGGGGAGATTTCATTAAATTTTCGAGAAATCTGCTGATTTTTCCAAAATTTTCATTGAATTTTCAAAAAAAATTCATGAGATGTCCAAAAAATCCATGAAATTTCCAAAAAAGTCATTAAATGGGCGGAGGGAGCCGAGGGTGCCGCGGGGACGATTGCGGGCAGAATTGGTGGAATTGCGGGGAGATTTCATTAAATTTTCGAGAAATCTGCTGATTTTTCCAAAATTTTCATTGAATTTTCAAAAAAAATTCATGAGATGTCCAAAAAATCCATGAAATTTCCAAAAAAGTCATTAAATTTTCAAAACAAGTTGTTAAATTTCTAAAAAGTCATTAAATTTGCAATAAAAAGTCATTAAATCTCAAAAAAGAAGTCCTTAAATTTCAAAAAAGTCCTTAAATTTTAAAAAAAGTTTTTAAATTAAAAAATAGTCATCAAATTTTC
>NW_010411768.1:792-1418 GCF_000710305.1 Buceros rhinoceros silvestris | reverse complement strand
TTTAAATTTTCAAAAAAAACCATTAATTTTTCCAAAAATACTACTATTTTTAAAAATTCAATAAATCCCCTGAAATTCATTGAATTCCCCCAGAATTAAGTTCCAAAAAAATCCAGTAAATGCCTGAAAAACTGATTGAATTTTAAAAATTCAGTAAGTTCAGAAAGAATTAATTCAATTCCTAAAAAAACTCATGAAATTTTTAAAAATTAATTAAATTCCAAATAAAATTAATTTCAAATTCCCACCCCAATTCATTACATTAAAAGAAAATCATTCAACTCCTGAAAAAATCCGTTGAATTACCAAAAAGTTCATTAAATACCAAAAAAAATCATTGAATTCCCCAAAAGATTCATTAAATATCCCCAAATTCACTGAATTTAAAAAATTATTGAATCCCCCCAAATTCATTAGAGTCCAGAAAAATTCATTAAAATCTCATTAAATTCCTCCCAAATTCATTAAATTCTAAAGAAACTCATTAAATCCCCCCAAATTCACTACATCTCCTAAAATTGATCGAAAAATCCTTTAAAAAAATCACTAAATCTCTGAAAAATGCACTAAATCCCCTAAACTCCCCCCAGAATTCCCTAAATGCCCTCAAATACCCCCCACACCAC
>NW_010411768.1:0-651 GCF_000710305.1 Buceros rhinoceros silvestris | reverse complement strand
TAAATTCCCCCCATGCCCCCCAAATCATCCCCGAATTCCTCCAAAACTCCCCCAAAATCTTCCACGTGACCTAAAAATTCTCTCAATTCCCTAAAAATGCCCCAAAATCTCCCTGAATTCCCCAAGAACTCCGAAAAACACCCACAATTCTCTAATTTTGCCAGAATCTCTAAAAATCTAATGAATTCCCTAAAAAATGGCTCCAAATCTCAAAAAATTTTGTCAAAATTTCACCTAAATCCTTCAATACCCCCAAATTTCCCCAAATTCCCTTAAAAATCATTAAATCCCCCAGAATTCCCTGACTTTGCTCCAAATTCTCTAAAAATTCTGAAAATTTCCCCCAAATTTCTGAATTGTCTAAAATTTCCTGAAATTCCTTGAAAATTTCCAAATTTCAAAAAAAATTCCCCAAATTTGCTCAAAATTCCCTGAAAATCCATCTCAAATTTCTGCAAAAACCTGAAATTTCCCCAAATTCCCCCAAATTTGTGCAGAATCCGCCATTTTCCTGTCACGTGTTTCGCTTTGTGGAAACTGGGGCCACGGCCCCGAACTACCAATAAACTGGAGTTTTGCTGGAATGCGCCGTGTGGCCACACCCCTTCCTTGGGGGGAGGAGTGGGGGTGGGCGGGGCTTTGGGCACTGCA
>NW_010411767.1:0-28604 GCF_000710305.1 Buceros rhinoceros silvestris | reverse complement strand
AAATATATAAATAATAAATTAGTTTTTAATATGTGTGCTAGAAATAATAAGCAGAACAGAAAGGAATAGAATCAACTAGACAAAACTAGAATAGAAGAGAAAAAGAGTGCATCAGAATTCTATTCTGTCTCTGTATGTTCAGACTAGAATTTATGGATCATGTAAGGAAATGAAATGATGTGGGGGAATATATATGTTGTGTAACTTCATGCCTTTAGCTTAGAGGTATCTTCTTGTGGGAAGATAGGCAACTCCACTAAAGATAAACGACCAGAAGGCTGACCAGAATGCTCTGAAGTAACGTTTAAAGTAGCTATTCATGCTACACAAATCTTGTGAAAAATTATGCCCTGCATACTCCTGGCTGAAATCAAGGACTTGAGGATTCTTCGTCTGACTTCATCCCTTTTGCTTGGTGTATGTAAGCTAGGACAAGAACAGAAAGTCCACTCTCAGCATAAGAAGGACAGACTGTAGTCTTACTTGGATATTTACAAGGTGAAGATTACTCTTTTCATCATCTTAGCTCCAGTCTTCAGGCCAAGAAACCAAGTTGAGATAAATCTACTCATTGTATTGTCTGTGATATGAAGAATTAGTTGAGTTATGGAATAGTAACTTTTATTTTCTTTTCCTGTTATAGATGTGCTAAGGGAGGCCCTATACAATGATTTGCCAAGATATAATGAAAGCTCTTACTAGTCAACATCTTGCAATGGCTATATTACCACTTACTATTTGGTTTGGAACCCAGATACACTAATACTTAGGAAAAAAGGCCTTGTGTTATTTTTAAAATTCTTGGTGGAGAAATAAACAATGATCGTTGGACAGGGTTCTCAGTGATATATTCAGCTTCTGTTACTTTCACTTCTGTTCAGTAATACTTTATTCAATAGCAGTTCTACAAGCATGAAGGGGAGCTCACAGAGCAGGGTATTATTTTCCCTGAGCAAAGCTGACAGTATGTCCTTGAGATGCTCAATGTGACAGAATTCAGTGGGGCACCCGTTAAGGGAGACACAAGTTTGCAGTCTGGAGCATGTTTCACATACTGTTATGTAGCAGGAGATTAGCACCCCATGTAGAATCACTTTCAGCCATCCAGTCTAAAATAAATATAAGTTTGTATCCAGTCTGCAGAGGTGAGTGCTGACCTATTTCTTCAGTGAGAACTTATTCTGTGATTGCTTGCACTTAGCAAGGTTGGGAAAATAAAAAAAAAAAAAAAGGTTGAACTAGCAGGTACCTCGAAGTTTATTTAGGAAGTAAATTTTAAAATATATATTCTGTTTGCTTTATGTTGCATATTATTGTAAGATCACACAAAAAAAGAAAGAAAATAGCTGAAAAAGTTCAAATCTCAAGTGAGGAAGTCATTAGAAACGAATGGGCTGTGTGCAATGAAATCATTATTACAACATCCTGCAGGATGTGAGAAGCAGACTAGCAGTAATTACAGTCCTACAGGAAAAATCAATACGTGTTTCTCATGCCTTTCTGATCAAGACGGTAGCATGATATTAGCAACCTGTGAAACAATGGGGTACCCATTTAATCGTACTTGGAAGTATGTAACATTTATCAACTCAGTCATATTCTCTGTGCTTGCAAAACTCTCCAGTCTCCTGCCTCCGGTAGTCTTCCTGGAGGAATCCTGGAAGAAGAACAATTCTGTCATGCTCACAAGAATTATATGCTGAAGAGGAAAGAGAATGAAGTGTTAATATACTTAATCGTTCAAAAAATAAAAAAGAAAATATTAATTTTAATGTTTCAGGTATATGTTTTTCACTGCAGGATTTAATTCTTCCTTCATTCCATTGTGTAAATGAAGAATAAATACTCTGACTTCATTAGACCGAAACCACACGGATCTGTTGTGAGAACCAAGTCTAAAGGATACAGCTAGCCCTTGTTTTACATCATGGCTATTAATTAAAAAACAAATAAGATTTTAATCATTGTTACTGAATGCCTTTCAGAACAGTCTTTCAGCTCCCAAAATGCACCAGGGACTATGTAGTTATATATCCCATTGCAATTCTGTGCTTAAAATAATTTCCTTTAAGAATGATATTTGCCCTTTACCTGGAGAATTAATTTGTTTTGGGAAACAGAGATGCTTTGGAAAGTGCAGAGTTCAAGAAGCACGTTATATAATTCCCTTTCAGGAACATAATATAGTTCTGTGTCTTATTTACGGGTCTATTCTTGGCATGACAATATAGAATACCATTTACTTACAGTTCAGCTAATCCCATTTCCTAAGTGCATATTGAAAAAATACATTAAGCTATGTGTATATGGTATATTGACGAACGCAGTTCTATGTCCTCAAAGCACTGATTCAGCTCGGCACACATCAAAAAACTTATCTTGAATCACATACTTAAGCTGATAACTTCTTGTTAAGTTACTTAAAATGACTTTGAGTCTTCCCCTCTGCCCCCATCAACTGCCTGGACAGCATCAGGCGAGTAGTACCCTATGCTACAACTGGGAAAATTTCAGTCCACAGGTCAATTTGAAGAACATAGTGATATGAAGAAGAAAGTGCAATTGCTAACTGCAATAAATATTAGAAATTGCAGTCAGGCAGTAAAACCCATTAGGGATTATTCAAGTTTCAGTTCAATGAAAACATTGTAAACTGCCATAAATAAATGAGTTCATTGCTTGTTGAGCCATGTTTACTTCAGATAATTTCTGAGACAAACAACAGTTTTTAACACTCTGGTCAAACTGAAAAATGAGAAATTGCATTTCAAAAGTGCCTATTTCAAATACTAAAATAAAATAAAAACAACGACTCTAACTTATCCACCAAAGAAAAAAGGATACTCTGATTTAGACACAGTTAAAAATGTGTTTAATTTAATTAATATCTGCTTAAATATTTCGCTAGATATCACATGTTTTCTAAAACAAGACCTAGGGAGGGAACATTAGGTTTGCCTATTCTACCCTCATATGATTAGCTCTCAGTACAGTTTATGTCAGTAACTAAGATCTAACAGAGTATTCCTGAGCATGAGGAAAAGCACATCTGATCACCTTACACGTGGACAACATGTAATGAAATATAAGTTTGTCTTTTTAACCTACTGCATGGGGCCATTGAAAGAATAAATTAGACCACACCAGTGTCTAAAGTCTGCATGCTGTCTACAGTGTGTTAGTAATTTGCTTAGCCATAAATGCCTCCAAAATCACAAATTCTTCATATAAGATACTCAGCAGCAATAAATAAATTAGGCCTATTGCTTAATGTTCCATTTTATATGGGCCATAAACCAGACATACTCTGGATGGGATTATTAATTTAATTATGGGATTGTCATTTAATTTTATCTCTGGAAGTAGATACCTACCAACTTTTATGAGCAAGATTGTCATATCTACTAAGTATCTGCACCTCCCACTGACTTCATTTTAAATTGTGGGTGCCCACCACATCTGCAGGTTCAAATGATAAGAACTCGAGTAGATTAGAAACACTTGCCTCACAGCTCACAGATTCTCATTTGCCACAACATAGTGATCTCCAGACTCAGCAATTTGTGAAGGTAGCACATCATTATGGTCATCAACTATCTGCATCCTCACACGTAGCCTGGCTTTGTACTACAATGCACACATCAAGCTAGTCATTATGTTAATTAGAATGCATTTGTAAAGTTACAGATTTTCAGGCCAGAAGGGACTATACTAACCAAATAATCTGTCAACTTGTGTAATAGAGATGATACATTTACCCAGAAATTTCTTCATCAGACTCAAATTTGTGTTTAAGCTCAAAAGTAGCTTCTGGAAAGAAGTCTAATAAAATTTGTAAATGATTACTAATAATACCATCACGTGGCATGCCGCCTCTAAATGCATTCTGACTTACTTTCATGTCTACACCAGTATTGTTAGGTCACTCGTTACATTGTCTCTGCTAACCTATTATGTATTGCTTCATTTACTTACGGGCATCATTTAATTGTTCCACGTATGATGCACAATCCAGTGCTGATGGCATTCGAGGATACACCCGTCTGATTACCTCCTCTCTGTGTGCAAGTCAGTTTCTCTCTGTAATTCAGAGCTGCTGCATTTGCAAGGAACAAGTCTTCGCTTTCATCTTTCCAGAAATTTGCTTTGTGTGTTTCAGGTAGATACACAGTCATCATTAATAAACAACAGGTTTGCTTATTGTAAATCTGTCCTGCCGATTCTTTTCGCCTATCTATTCACTCTGCAGAAGTGGTAGATGCTACATTCCTTGTGTACTAAAACTTACTTACATAATAAGTTCACTTGCTTTAAGCCTGTGTGCCTATGTTGCACTCAAATAACAGCATAGGTTACTGGATTAGCATTACCTGTAAAAAACAGCTAAACTAAGCGTTATAATATGAAGAATTATTATACTGTAGTGTGTTTTATTCAGCCTTTTGCCTGATTTACACCAGTCAGCACTGAGGGGGAGGGAATAGGGAGGGAATAAAATTTCCTCTTCAAAGCTAACATCGTACTACTCACAAGGAATGACTCAAAATTCAGCGACAGTATACCTAGGGATCAAGTGATATACATACAGGGAATGCACTGGAAGTTTGGTTATGGCTCAAAGTTTTAAAATGTCATGCAGTGGGTTGGTGTGCAATTTGCAATGGCAACAGGACTTATCTCCCTAAATCCTGTATGTGCATCTTGCACATCTCTCTATTAATCTTTAAAATTGTTTGAATTGCAGCTGCTGTGCTGCACTGCACTAAGGTTCATCAGCCAAGTTTATAAACTTGTTTGCCCCACCTTTCTACTTCCTGTATCAGTGTGTAAACTTTCAGACTTGGGATCACTTTCCAGCTCCTGGGTTTGGGGTCTTGCCATGGATATCTCTTATCTCCGTGCTGGGGACAAAACTCTGGGGCAGAGTATTTCCCTTTTCCTTAGCAAACTTCTGCTTTCCATAGAAATGAAACCAAACTGTATGATTTGGGGAAAAAAAAAATCAAACCACCACCACCACCAAAAAAATTATACACTCCAGTTATCTTCCAAAGTCCAGGAATTCTTTGCTTGATGAGAACTGTTATCAACCATGTAAGCCTCACTGGTTCAAACTGTTAATAGGACAGTATGGGTTGGAAGGGACCTCCAGTGGTCTCTAGTTCAGCCTCCTTCTCAGAGCAGAGCAAGCTGCAAGGCCAGACAGGTTACTCAGAGGGTTTGTGAATTGTATATCCTCCCTGGATACATCCTCATCTTGAAATAGTTTCTTCTTATACCTGGTCTTATCTCTGTTGTTTCAGCTAATGCCTATTGTCACTTGTCCTTCCATGCTCCACTGTGTGGGGCCTGGCTCCATCTTTTTCGTGCTCTCCCTGTAGGTGCTGAAGGGCTGCTGCTTTCTCCCCCTGAAGCCATCCCTGCTCCAGAATGAACAAGCCCATCTCCCTCAGCCTCCCCTGAAGAGGCAAATGCTGCAACTGCCAACCAACATGGTGGCTCTGTGCTAGACTCAGTCCAATTTATTGGCATCTTTCCCATTGGAAGGCCCAAACCGGGCAGATACTCAGTACTCAAGACACAGTGCAGTGAGTGCTGAATACAGGGAGATAATCACTTCCCTAATTGACAGGCCATGCCACAAAAGTCTGGGATGCCATTGTCCTTCTTTGTTGTCAGGGTACTCTGCTGTCTCGTGTTCAACTTGATGTCTGCCAGGACCTCCAGGGACTCTTCTGCAGAGCTGTCCCCTGTCCCTGTATTGTTGCAAGGGGAACTTCCTTGCAAAAAAGATGGAAGGTTTTGCATTTGTCCTTGAATTTCATAAGGTTGCTCTGAAGTCATTCCTCCAGCAGACCCAGGGCCCTTCTGGACGGCAGACCTCGAGCGTATTGGCAGTTCCCTTCAATTTCATGCTATATCTGCAAACCTGCAAACCGATCCAATTCATCACTCCGATCAGGTGATTTGGTAGGTGTTGTGTGAAAGAATGCGACAGAGAGAGAATGTGTCCAGCTTTCCTATTCTTTCTGTTAGCCATCACAATCACCCATACAGACTGATGATAGAAAATAGTTGTACTCACAGCACCACAACGATGTTGGCACGCGTAAATGGAGGCTACCATTTTTTGCCCATTTTCTCTGCTTGTCAGAGACTTGTCATGGGCAGGAAGCAGTTTGGCACTACTTTGAGAAAAGAAAAGAATGATCAAGGTGTTCAACGTGGTTTTTTTGCACCTAGCACCCAAATAATCAAGATTATTTGTTGCTTCATGCATCATTATTTTTGCATATATATTCTACCCCTTGAGCCATTTTGCTGGTTTACTTAAGCCAAGCATCACGCCTGTCCTAGGCTTTGTTCTGAGTTAAATGAGCAGTCCTGTTCTTACTTTCCAAAAATAGGCAGCTAACTTCGAGGGTGGTACCATTGTTTTGGCTTGATTTGAGTATTCTGTTAAATAAAAAAGAAAGAATAAATTTAAAGAATAATTTGCTGCTTCTGTGGGTGTGACCAAATAGAGAAATGCAAATCTTGCTGGTTTGTTTTTTTTTTTTTCCTATTCCAAAGTAATTCATGTATGCATCCAAAATTCTTGAGCATACATGGTAATTATTATAATTTCCATTAGGACAGGCTGTGGCAAATCTGTATGCTAGAGAAATCTGATCAAAAACACCTATGAGCTGATCAACATACAGTTAGTAACATCACTTGTGTGCATAGAGTTAATTCTTGGCTGAATTCACAGGGCTGAAAATATTGCTGCTGTCTTTAAAACTATGCACAGAGTATGGCACATCTTTTGTAAATCTATTCTAAATGCATGACACGTGCTAAAAGTTTTAGTGACTTCAGCTCTGGTGATACTTCAGGTGAAATGTGTTTCTGGAAATTGTTCATACAAGAAAACTTAGGCCCTTTTGAAATTAGATCAACTTCTATAGTCCAAAAAGAAGGAAGAAAATGTGAGTTCAAAATCAGTCCCTTCATTCTGCAACACATTTCAGTACTTCAGGCATATAAATTATGCTATGCAAATGTGGAACATGCCTAATTGGTTAAGATTTGATATAGTGAAGATGACTGAGAAAAAAGACCACTTCAAAACACCCCAGTTTAAGAAACAAAACTCTTAGTATGAGGGGCCATAAAGAGGGAGCAAATCTAAATCAGTGTCCTGTAACAGGAAAGGAAAAGGCTTCTAGAAGCTAAGGGGTGTATAGTGCAAGGAAGACCAAGGTCAGATCGCTTTAAAAAGCTAGTGCTCAGCTGGTGCTTACGGGGCAAACATTGGAGCTGAGGCTGTCAATGTGGTGGCAACGTTACAACATGTTCAGCTTCACGAAATATACTTGATCAGTAGTAGGATTATCTGGCACGCATACGCTGCTTGATCCTTTCAAAAATCCCTAACAATTTATATATCAATGCCTTCCTCAAAATGAGAAAGTGCCACCTAAACACTGTGCTGTGTTGTCACAAACTGGGTAATTGCACGCCTTTCCCAAAGCTGAGTGTAAAATAAAAATTACCTTAGTCAACTATTTCTTCCACCTGAACATTTCTATAAGCAATTTGTGTTACAGGAGCAGGCAGAGGTTAAATCAAGCAGGAGCTGCATTGTGCTAGGCCCCATAAAGCAGAGTACAACACAGTTCCTGCTCCACAGAGTTTACTGCCTAGAAGACAAGATGCGACTGGTATGTGCAACACACAGGCAGTAGGAAGGAGAAAGTAAACACAGATTTTCAATGTAGATGAGCTGCTTGACTTGTCTTTAAATTTTTTTGTTATATATTTAGTGCGATCATGGTAAGATTTATAAGCGGCTTACACTGAGGAAAAAGAAAACAAGCCCCCCAAAACCAGCAACAACAGAGAACAGCTTTCTTTTTTCTTTTTTTTTTCCCATAATTCATCCTTAGTGAGAAAAGTATATTTAGACGACTAGTCTTTATCATATCAAGTTAGAATCAAAAGGGAAATATATTTGCAGTGTGTTATCACACAAGTCTCCATTTCTAAAAGTAGTGCTGGGAATTCTGACAGTAGCATTGCTATATCTACATGCTGACATGACTCACAATGTGCTTAACAAAGTACAGTTAGAATTTCTTTCAAGTATTTTTCAAAACCTGCAAGTCAATTAAGCAATGAGAAATGGATTAATCTAAATTATAATGCAGAGAGAATGTCCATTGATTACAAGGACTTCATTAAATCGTCTACTGTAACTGGAGGTCCACGTAAGACAAACACAATGTTAGCTATTCTGAAGGTTGGAATACTACACATTTCATTTTTCAGAACACTGCTGTGGTGTCAGGAGACTTTTCTTTTCTTCCTCCACACAAGCCTTCCCGGTACAGCAGATAATTTGAATGATGATTTGAACATACCTGAATTATCAATACTGATTTAAACAAAAACCTTGTTAGAAAACTTTTTCATTTCATTTTAAATCTAGGATTGCTAATAATTTTTTTGGAGTGGATCACAGACAGCAATCACTCATACCAATTCTGTACTTCCAGTGCTGTCCTGGCTTGAAGTAAAGCTTGCAGAGAATAAACAATGGAAGGTAGAAGCAATGATAGGTGCATTTTTTTTTGTATTGTTAAGCTCAATCAATGTTCTTGGATAGAACACGGATTGGATCTCTTTAAGTCAATTCTCCCATTCTTACACTTAAGTAAAATATAGGAGGTCAGTGGCAATGGGCCAAAATGCTGAAATTAGACATTAATATAGGTGCATACCACATTTTTTAGAGAAGTTCCCAAGTTCTCTTTGTAAGAAGAGACATTAAATTGAAATCTGCCCATCCACACTGCTGTTTCCTGTCCTGTAGATGTTATTTCTGTAGTGTAGAAGTTCATTACTAAAATTAGAAAGTGAACCCAGTATCCCACTGTTTTATCTTTACTCAGTGAAGCAGGTTTTACTGGATAGGCATTTCAAAGAGATAGAGAACCTTAATAGCTACAGCTGTATCTGTTCCTATGTAAAACATGATTACAGTATACCACATTAAGAGTATTAGCTTAGAAAGTGTTTTGAATACATTGGTTACAAAAAGGAGTTATTAAAATATATCTTATTTCCATTTTACCTAGACTGCTACTTCACAGCTTGCCCTGAACAAGGACAGCACATTAACAACCCCGCTTTCAGAAAAAAATCTCAAAACATATCATACATTAAATCTTAACATGTTGTTGTTCTCTTCTTCAGCAATGGAATGACCCATTGATTATTTGAGCTAAGAGAAAAAATAATTACATTGGCTCAGATATACCAGTAATAGCACCGAGGACTGTTTTATCCCCAGAACTATTACCTGTAATTAAACAAATAATCACTGTAGAAAGGTTTTGGGGTGTTCTGGATAGAACTCATCCTGTGTAGCTTTACATGCCTGTGATATAGATGATTAAATGTGAGTAAATCTTTACCTCTCCTATTCGTAAGTGGAAGGGAACCGGTATTTTGCAGACATTCTTAGAGGTCTGATTTGTGATGAATCTTTTTTCAGTGATGTTGGAAGGTAGGTTGAGATACATCTCACCCACTACGACTTTTTTTTTCACTCTGCTTGGGTGCAAAAGACAATGGAAAATTTTGTGAATAAATACACTCCAGTCTTATTCACTAGCATTAAAGGAGAGTGGGTGCTCCCAGGAGCACACTTACGAATAATAAATGCTATTTCAGCGATGGGAGTATCTTCACACTATGTCAGTGAAACTCACAGCTTCAGAATGCAGAAGTTTTAAAGTTTTTCTAAGTTTTTTTTGTTTATGTTGCCTGTATACCTTTTGTTCTTCACCCATCATCTACCTCACTAAACCATGTATCTGTTCAAAACTGAAAGGCAGAAGGAGACAATCTAACAAGAATCATATAAAAAAAATCAAATTAATATCTGTCAGTAAAGTCTTGTGAAAGTAAAACTCCTCTTAGTGCAGGAATTATACATTAGTATGAAGATTAACACTAACTTCATTGAAGCTTGATTGTGATGCATTAGATATGACCTTCAACTATCACAACTCTAAATACGTGTTTGATTTAAGTAAGCAAGTAATATCCTTGGCTTCAGGGACACTATTTACGCTCTTAAACAAGTTCACACATGCTTTGTAGATTTGGGCCCAAGTATTCAGAGCACAGAATCTAAAGGCTAAAACTTTGTTACTTTTCCATAAACTTAACCTCTGCTCTATCAGCTGCTTAGGTAATGGAATGATCAATAACTATTTAAAGTTTTACCCAGGTTAATCATTACATAGAAACAAGTTGAAGATTAAGTGAAATGCCTGCCTGAGGTATGTGCCTGCACTTTTCACACAGCTAGAGATAAACCTTCAACTGTGACATTTAAATTAGTGAACCCAAGTTGAGAATAAACAGTTCTCTAAGTGGAAAGCTTTTTCTAACACTTCCCACCCCTCTTCAAATTACAACAACAGTAAAGCTTATCTTTATCAGCTTATCATATAGGCACTTTATTTTTTTCCACTTAGGGGATCTTTACACCACTAGTAACAGGTCCTCCTTATGTAAATGGCCACATTAAAATTTCTTCTAAAACTCTGTTAAAGCAAATTCCTTTCAATAGATTTCTATTTTCATCGTAGTGTCAGAAGATCTTCTATTTTCTTTCCTTCTCATGTTCACCCTTAAGAATCAATTTTCCTGACTATTAGCTTCTCATATATTCTGAATTTCTGAGTTCTGTCCCACTTAGACCTTTCATTATTGAGTAATGTGATTTCCTAGCTATTGCTGCCTTACATTGTTTATGATTCTCTTAAATTCTTTGGAACAGAGAAAATAACATGCCAACTAAAATCTATGGCATCGTATTGAGAATGTGTATATAATATGATATTACAGTCCTCTGTAGAATTCACAGCAAGTCAGACACAGAAATCTGAGAAAAATCTCTCACGATCAAAATTATATTAATTAACGGCGTTACATGAACTAATGGAATCAAGTGCTTAACAATTCTTAGGCTTTGGCCTCTAGTAAAATGTAAATTGCAAATAGTCTCTTGACTGTAAAACTGATGATCTCCCTTCATCTGCATGGCCCTGAAATTAACAGCTCTTTGAAGGGCTATGTCTTCTGTTCTTGGATTTCCTACAGAACAGAAACCACTTAGACAAAAAAGTGGACAGACTGGCTTTAAAAGAGGTGGGTTGAGTCCTATCAGATTCAGGAAGAGAAGTGACAAATAAAAATTGACACTCTTGGGGACACTACAATTATTTTATTCATGGAACATCTGGGACTGTATGTCTAGTGCAGCAGCAAGAACAAGAAATATTAATTCAGTGATCAGTCATGGCTCTCACTGAGTCACGCTAACAAAGACATTGTGGAATAGCAGCAAAGGCTTCTGCAGGTCAGTTGAGAAGTTTAAGAGCCTTATTTTCTTCCTTCTCAAGGATTATCTAAGCTTTCTGGTGATTTTAATGGTTTGATCTAAATAGGTGAGAACAAAGTAAATAATTTTAAAACTATGACGCAGTGAAACATCATGAAGAATGCTCACAGATATTTTTTTTTCATCTGTTTTCTTCTGTGGCTTTTACCATGTGTCCTTATTATTTACTTGCATATGTAGATAAATCTAGAATATCTGTAGGCATTTGGTATGCGGTCAGTATTTTTGAAACATCTTTCATTATGTCAGTAGAGGTTTTCATGCTGATTTCAATAGGAACAGATCTCCAATGACTTTTAACATTTTTCCTATGAAGTTTGAAGAATGCAGATACTTTCTCTTTATTCTGAAATAATTTTTGAACTTTGTGGCATTTGACATTTTCTGATTTAAGCAGGAAAATCCAGCTACCTAAAATAAGATTGTTGAAGTCATTTTTGTTTGATCTTGTTAACAGTTTCCACACAGTGTAAGGACACTACCCTTTCTAAAATGCAGAATGATTAAAGTTTGTATGCACCTAGCAGATAAGAGATTCAGATTCAAATATAAAGTCTGTTTGATCTAAAGGAGACACTGAACCAGAAGTTCCTGTCTGAAACATATCGTAATACCTGTGTCAAAGAAGTTTTGACATGAACTGTCTAAACTCTTCCTATGGGCACAGAAATTTCGGTGAACAAGATTCTCCTGAAGAATTCAATTATTTATAGAGGGTGGAGCAACTTGAATAGAAGGAATTCTGCAAGACAGAATAATCTGTAATTTTTTCATATTTTCATTTGGCCACTCTCTTTGCAAAGTGAGATTATCAATTCTGTCAAGCAAAGATGGGATTTTAACTTTGTTCTCCGAAATAAGATTTCTACAAGTCCATTGACAAATATTGATAAGAAGTCAGATAAAATTGTGGGTTAAGAATCTTAAATTTACATCTTATGTCTGACGTTAGAATGACAGCTAGCATCATAAGATGGTCAAGCAGACTCATATCTGAGTCTCGATTTCTGAGTTTGTAAAACTGAGATAATAATATCAGCCTCCCTTGAAGAGTGTGTTGAGATCACTAGATGAATAATCCAGTCTGTTGGTTTTTTCCACAATATTTCTGTCAAATTCATCAATGACAGTATTTTATTTGTAAGTGTCCTACACTTAAGCTGTTTTCATGTAAACTGTTTTAGCCTGCCACTCTTCTGTCTAATGATCATATATTTTGCACATAAAATACCAGAACTTTGAAACTGATGAAAACAAAAGAAAAAACTGAGGTGACTAAACTCCTCCTTCTGCCCCGCCTTCTAGTTTAAACTTTTGCTTAAACTTTGCATTCTATTTATTTATTTAGTGCTGTCGAGGAGGGCCCCTCCCCCCAGAACAAAAGCGTGAGTAAAACCCATCCAAGAAACATGGATTTCTCATGCTTTGTTCCACTGGCTCATATGCCATCATGTCACATACTCATCCACATGGTTATAGGCATTCTGCCATGGTTTCCTTCTCCTTGGAGGCCTTGATAACTTGCACAAAATTAGAATGCTCTAAATCCCACAAAATTAGAATGCCCTCACTACCCTTAAAGGACTAAAGACACTGCTTTGATATCTCTACTTGTCTCCATCAGCATGTATTTCAAATAAGAGCTTAAATCCCTGTATAATAATGGTGTCTCAGAAATAGAATAAAAATACACCTTGAAGTATGTTTTGTCTTCGGTAGTCCACACATTACACATACAGATACATATATATATACACCACAAATACAATATTGCAGTTCTTCCTGATGCAAATCTTTCTTGACCATGGCGCATGAAGTGGCATAGTCGAGGACTACGATACTTTGCATGTGGCTTCCCTGTCATGGAGCCTAAGTCTGTTTGGTAGTATGAAAATTGACTATTTCATGCCTAATTGCCTTGGCGCAAGAGAACAGTTGTAGACTTATTTTAGTACAGTAATATAGATCTAATCACAGAGCCTCCTTCATTTCAGTAGAAAACCATAAATATAAGTGCCATCAGTAGAGAACGGTTTTTGTAGGACCAGAGCCAAAACTTCTTAAATATTTGCAAAAATGATTCTTAGCAAATTGTCCAATTAATGCTTGTTATTATTCTTCAAATACACTACTTAATGAGCGCTTTTCAATTAGGAACATTTGCATATGAAGCAAGTTACTTTAAATAATTTATTCAATACAGGAAAGATTTCACTAAATAATACATCTAGTGCAAAAAATGTCCATCCAGCCCTCATGATAACCATTTCTCATGCTTCAGTACCTCACCCACATGCCAATACTTCTCTGAACTGGAAGAGGTCCCATCGCAGGTAATTAACTGGCCACTGATTCAGCTGAGTTCCCTTATCAGAGTCCATTTGTTTTTCACAGCAATTTGTCCATCTTGCAGCTGTAATAAGGCAATGGTTTTTATTCAGCAGGTACAGACTTTAAGAACAGGCTATCACTGAATTAGTCAAACTTAGTGTGTCAACGCCTTACTGTTGCTTTTCCAACAGTTTATTACTTGCTTATCTCACTGCATAGTTCTAACAACTGTGCTGCAGCTTCAATGGCCACAATTGTGCAGAGCCATGCCAAAGTGATATTTGTCATAAAGATTTTGTAATAGCTTTTGTGTCTGGCCTGACTTGTCCAAAAAACAAACAAACAAACAAATAAACAGAACTGTTTAAAAAAATTATACAGTAAGCAGCAGCTATGTATTAGCAAAAATTAATACATAAGATCAGTTCTAATCCCATTACTGAAACCAATTAGCATTTTATTGTTATATAAGGTAATAGCTCATTATTATTGTTGTTATAGACTACTTATATTACAATAGCACCAAGATACTTATCAGAATTAAAATCATACTTTATAAAGCATAATATAAACGCTTTTTCAAGGGCTTTCTGTTTGATTTAACCTCAGACTCCTTCAGCTTTTCATAGAAGCTAGTGTTCTGTGTGATATTTTAAAATCGCTTCTGTCGCTCACTATGAATATTTACCTGAAATATGGAGATTATTGGATGGAAGGGCAAAATCTGTTGCAGAGTACTTCTCAGGGAACTGTAATCTCAGGTTATTTTTATGGTTATTTACTCTTCATGCAAGCACATAAAATTTCTTTATAGAAATCTTTGTCTCTCTACTATAAATGAATGCATTTTTATCAGTCTTTCTCAAATATGGACATGTTTTGTTTTTGTTTTGGGGGATGAAACAGCCCGTTAGTGTCAGGATTCAAATTCAAGTTATCTAAACTAGACATCAACACGGATGTTTCTTGCGAAGTATTGGGCACATCCCTGACCATTTCATACTTCCTTACCAATCAGCATACCAGAAATTCCATGCATTTCCGAGACAAGTCTAGGTGTCCCCATTATCCCCTTCTTACCTTTACAGATCTTAATCATTTTGTATGCTTCCTGTTCTCCAGCCACTATTTATTATTTATTATTATCTCTTTATATGGCTTTTATAGTATTTTTTTTCATGCCACACCCCACAGTGACTTCTATGTCCCCAATAGCACAAAGATGAGGGGACTGTTTTCAGGATGGCAGCTGAACAGTTTCCCTCATGACAAGTCATGTCTCTTGTGCCTATGACACCTTCCAACCAGATGCCCTCCTTCATCTCCTCAGCACCGACAGAACACTTTCTTAATGTTTTGTTTACTAAAATATGACTTCATAAAACTGCTGAAGTGTCTGTGATCATGCTAGGAAATGGTTACTTCACAGAACTGTTGTTTTTGTCTACACTGATCAACAGATTTGCAAGGCTGATGTGCTGACAGGGAAGTTTTGATGACTCCTACCTACATGAGTGAAGTTTTAACCCCTCCTAACTCCCTTCTCCCACAGCAGAGTCAGTAAAGCATGTTCACACTGATGCCCCAGCACAGCCTGAAGCTAGAGCTGAAGCCATTAACGAAGGTGAGTTTGAGCTGATGGGCTGGGTTGTGAACTATGATGGCTAAGGTGCTGACATCCGTTTCTTTTTTCCAAGTGTGTTACTGATGAAGAAACCTCTGGGAGACCAGTACAAAAGGCTGAGAGTAGAAACATCACAACTCTGTATCATAATTCAGCATGTTTGTTTGTCATTGTCCTTAGATTTACAGCTGAGCCTTTAGAAGTAAAGCAGAATAGTTTTTCCTATAATTAGTCCTTTTCAGAATGCATGCATAAAATCAAGAAATTAAATGACATAGTTTTCATTTACAGCAATCCAAAATATTGTCGTTACACTGTGGACAAAATAAAAAAATAATTTAACTAATAATTATATCCCATCAAGGACAGGATACTTTCAGGAGCTAAATTCTTTAGTTTACTGCATACATCTGTGGGCACAATTATTATTTTATTCTTGTTGTTCAAAATGGTTACTTTGGCTAAGCATTTTGTCCTTTCGGCATTTATCCTTCATTTGTTATGCTAAAATTAACATATCTTCTGCCATGTATGCATTGTACTCTACAGTTTGTGATGCTTTCCACATTATTACGGTGGCTTATTACAAAGAATGAAGAATACAAAACACTTCCTAGAGTTGTATATAATAATTAAAGCTTATTCAAGAAGATACAGATTTTCTGGCCATATTCACTGTCTTGGAAATCATGCAATTACCTCCTTCTATCAGAAAGCTACTTTTACCGGATTATTATACCTTGTTAATAACATCAGACTTAGAAAATGCAATGTTGCAGCTCTTAGGATTGAATTTGCTGCAAAATATCCCACTGCTCACTAGAATTAATGTTACAACAAACAATACCCCACCACATTTTTTTGGCCATGTTGCAAAATCAGTATGTCTTGCTTTCGATCTGTTTACAATGCTCTATATTGGGTAGATGGATGATCCCAGGACCTCTTTTTCCTTCACATACTAAAGCAAAAAAAAAAAAAAAAAGTGAGGTGAAACTGTTGAAAATATAAGCATGTTTGTCTGAAACTAGAAAGAATTTTTCCATTTACTTTCATGAGGTTTGGTTCTCACCTTGGTGTGGCTACATGTCCAGTATTTTGGAGAAAGAAGACACTTGGTTCTGTATTTTTTTAACAACAGCGTTGGATTTACCACACTTGTAGTCAGTAAGGGCACTGGTCTACAAATAACAAACACACAGGGATAGAAATTCTATCGGTTAACTGTAACATTAAATAGATCAGCTTCTTATTCATTAGTCATGATTCAAAAGTGACTATCAGAACCTTCAGAAACTCACGTGATCATGCCTCTACCTGTTCTCTGCTTGGTCTTCCTTCCCTGTTTCCTGCCTGCCTTCACCCTTTCCTTCTTTTCTCCTTCTCTCCTTCCTTCCTTCCCTCCTGCTTTTCCACTTTCCTTCCTTCCTTCCTTCCTTCCTTCCTTCCTTTTTTCCTTTTTTTCTTCTCTTTGCTTTGCTTCGCTTCACTTGTTTTAACTTAAACTGGATTAGAATAAGTAAAGAAAAACCGTTCATGGTTTTGTGTTTTCCTTCCTTCCTTCCTTCCTTCCTTCCTTCCTTCCTTCCTTCCTTCCTTCCTTCCTTCCTTCCTTTTTCCCCTTTCTTCTTCACTTTGCTTTGCTTCGCTTCACTTGTTTTAACTTAAACTGGATTAGAATAAGTAAAGAAAAACCGTTCATGGTTTTGTGTTTCTGTGTCCGTAGGTAATTTTGTTCAAGGAATAATATATCACAGCTCTAATCCAAAGTCTGCGTCTTGGAAGGTAAATCTGTTCTATACAGATCTTGAGCGTGTGTGTCATTATGCACAGTTAAGAATATTGGTGTCCCGATTGTCGTAAATCTTATGATAAAACCAGATTACCCTTAAATTGGACTTATTCTGTTAGGAAAATGTTTAAAAAAGAATTGGTAGAGGCATAATTTTACAGCATTTTCATCACAGTGTAATAAGAGAAAAAATATTTCCACACTCCAATTGGTTTAGAGGTTTATTTCTGTAATCCAATCATAAATTCACCTTCTGGCTCAAAAGGCAATGGGCCAGACATTTCAGTGGTGCAAACCGAAAACATTATATTTGTTATACTTTGTTCAATTAGGGTGTAAGAATGGCTGAAGAAAAACAAGCAATTAAGAAAAAGAAGTAAAAATAAACCAGTATTTTAGGGACTCATATTTAATCTCTGCTAGTGTAGATTACAAGGCATGCAACAACAAAGAAAGTTAACATACTGCATTTATAACCATATATGGAGTATATTTCACAATCTGTTGAGTACATTTCAAAATATTTGGAAGCCATCCAAGCACTTATAAAAATTGATATATCTCTCATTAGCATTTTGAAGATGTCAGCCATTTTAATATAAGGTAATAGAAAGTAATCTGCCAAGGGAAATAGTTGGTGTACTGCTGTGTGTCAGAACAAAAATGATTAGCATTGTGCCAGATGCGTGTCCTCATGAGCTCCCATGGGGGATTGGAGAGAAGACCTTGTAGTTAATTATTGAAATTGGAAGTGGTCTGCACCTCAGACTGGTGTGCACCAACAGTAACTTTCACACAGGGCTACCATAAATACTGCTTGTGCATACTTGTATGCAGAGCATTAATAAGCAGATATGTGCACATCATTATCCATGCCTTTTTCTTCTTTGCTGAATGTCATTTTTTCCAAGAGAAATTAACATGCTCTAGTGCTTCTACATAATAAACATACATTTAGCTAAAAGTCAAAGAAAGCAGGAAAAATACTGCTGATGTAGAGGTTTATCCCATTTTGTTGTTTATTAATGGTCCAGGAGAGAGATAATTAAACTGAAAAATAGTAAAGAAAAAAATAGAAGTATGGCTTTATAAAAAGAAGTATTTTATACTCGTATATATTAATTTTGCCACTCCATCTTGGGTTATTCCACACAGCTCTTTTAACTATTGCAAGTGCAGAATGATAGGATCAACGTATTTTTTATATTTTTACTGTTATTATTCTCTATAAATATCAACTGTATAGATTTGTCTGATGACTGATGACACTGAATATGAATTGCCGAGATTCAAATCGGTTCATAATTTGTGTAGGAGAAAGTGTTTCAGTAAATTTAACTGATTTTTCCAGAAATGTCTGGCTTCAGACTTCTTTCCCTGAGGACTTTTTTCTTCGAGATACGTAGGAAAAGTGTTCACTGATCCATAGGTATGAGGGCTCTATGGGCTATGTCACAGGCTAATGGTTCACTCAGGATAATTCTAAACACTACAATGAGCAGACAGGACCCTGTTGTGTCTGACAGTCTCAAGATAGCAGAATACAAGGCATGTGATGGCATTACAACAGTGTCAAGTCCGAATGAGTAAGTGCTGCTGGGAAGAAAGATTAGTAGTTCAAACACACTGACATGATAACTGAAGTTTCTCTGGTTTCAGTTGCTTCAGAATGACCAGAGGAATGAGATCACTTTTTCTTAGATAGTACGTTACTCCAAAATCACTGCATACGAGATAAGGATATGTCTACATGGGTTATTTTCAGTTCAGAATCAAGAGCATTTGCTTACATTGTGTAATCACTATGAAATTCATACTGAACTATATTAAAGGAGCAACACATACCACCTGCTGATTAGCATGCTGTCAGTCCATGACCTCAACCCTCCAGACGTGACAGGATATGTGGGTAGCACCTACCACGACTTCCAAACCAAGTGCTTCCCTGCCTGGTATCTGGACATCACTCTTGTGATACATTTAAAATTAACTGCTGCCCCAATGCATGCAGGAAAAGATTGTCTCTTGTGCAGCTACAACAAAAGTACGTACAGATTGGAAGCAGTGTATTAAGCTGCATGCTGAAGCACTTACAAAACACCTGGTTTTGTTGTTTTTTTTTCCTATCTTGCAAAAAGCTATTTTATATAAGGAGTGACTTTGACCCGTGATGGTGCTGGAAGAACCAAGAACAATTAGCTACATGACACAGCTCTGTACTATGAACTTCTTTGATAAGGATGAACTACAGTTATGGTTATAGGAACAGAACCAATACCTGCCTTTCCTTTTTGCTGCCCACCTCCCCGCCCCCCGCCCCAGTCTCCCTCGATAATCTCTTTTTTGTCTGAAGCAAGTGCCAAGTTTCAATCGCACCCAGACACTATGAAGGCAAAGACATGGTGCCATCTGGGTTTGCTGGTTTGCTGAGAAAGAAACATTGATCTGCATCCTATGTCAGTGCAGCACAGATTTTCGTTCTAATTACCCAGGCAACTTAATGTACACACCGAACAAGACAAGTGACATGCAGAGATATCTGCATAACTTCACATAAAATAGATACACTCACTGTGGATCTTTGAGCTGTTGAGATGGCTTAATCTAAGCAGTCCAATCTATGTAGGATGGAAGAATAGAACTTCTTGAGCTGTCTCATTCAGAATACAATAAATAGAAAGGATTTGATAAACTCTGAAGATCTTACACTGGGAGAGAAGTGCTAAAAATATGCAGAGAATATAAAAAAGCAAACCACATATGCAGAGGCATTTTTCTTCTTTTTTTCTAATTTTTTTATTATTTCCTTAAGTGTTTTAATACTTTTGAGAACAATGTAAAGTGAAATATTCTATGTACTTCAGAAATAATTCACCAGAGGCAACAGCTTTTTGAGCTTCTCTATCTTGTTTTATCCGTATTTCATCTATCACATAAATGGCCATCTGTTAGCAAAAGCCTATTTAATTTTCAGGATGGTCCGTCTTTGGGGGCATTTAGGTCTCAGTCTCTAAGAATGGTGTGATTCTCTTTGATCCTCTGTGCTTGAGTTCCCCTCTGGTGAAAAAGCAAGGTGAAAATCTTGAAGTCTGGGTAAAGCAGCTTACAGGCATCCACCAAAACAGTATTGGAAATGTTCTCAGATGATACAACAGTTCAGACCATGGCCCCCTTATGACAGAATAGAAGGATGCCCATAGGTGCCTGCTAGTAATACAAAAGACACAATTCTCTTCAGAACTACGCTGAGATATAAGCCTCTGGAGCTTTTAAAAAGGTAACAATGGTCAACATCTACACCTTCTGATGTAAGGTGATTGAAACCTTCAGTCGTTACAGGAAAGAATGTATAAATCATATGTACATCTGGGAACGTATTTTTAAACTCCCTATCATACTCATTTCCCTTTTCCCTGCTTTTCCTATGGCTGTTGCCCTTTCCAGCAATACAACACCCGGGTTTAATTTTTTTGTCTGATGTTCTCTGTGTCAGTGAAATACAATTCAAACAGTGTAATTAGTATGGATTTACACAGAGGCAGTGACACCAGATTTTAAAACAATGAACTTGCATGGAAGTGATAAGGAGAAGAATTTGGAAGGAGCTTGAGATTCTGGGGATAGAACTGGGAGAAAAAGCTATCCAGCTTCAAGAGAACATAAAGATTATTTAAAGGATTCATATACTTTTCAGAGGCTTTTGCAAACACATCTACATATTTATTATGAATTAAGTCTTAAAAAAAGTGAAGGCTTAAGAATCACTTTGAATCATAGGATATTTAATTTATAGAATATCTATTTTGAAATTAAATCTACTCATATTTAAGTTAAAAGATACATTTCATTGTGCCTTTATTTTAATAGCAAAAGACAGAATGTGTTTGAATCCCTTGCTCATCCTATTTCAGTTCCTACTCCATCTGAGACACTGCTCTTGTAAATCACTTAGGCTGTGGCTCTCCATGCTTTAGTTCTCCAGCTGCAGGAGCAGTCCCACCCTTGAAGGAGTGTTTTGAGGATAGCTGGATTAAATAGTGTGAGGTTTGAGATCACATGCAAATAGTTACAATGGAGAGAAAGAATTCAAACACTTTTTACTGGAAATAATTGACTATGCTATCAGTCTGCAAATCAAGGTTTACATAAACAAAATAGTACATGCATACACATATAGGTAGGTGTATGTTCATGTGTATACACATATACACTTTGAGAGGGAAAGCAGGTATTTAGATTAGACAGACAAAAAGTCTAGCATTTAAATGCATCCTAATCTTCCAAATGACATTAGTTTATTTTCTATCTCACTTTGATTTCATTTTTCCAAAACAAAGTATTTAATCCCTGAACAAAACTGATAAAAGAGGTTTTAGACAGATAGAGTGTAAGGATCCTTCCAAGGTTATCGGCTTGTGAGAGCTCTGCCACCTGTAGATTCCCAGCACTGCTCAGATCTTTCCTACTGTTTGATTTTCCACTCTCTGCTGAGCTGTTTTACATCCAGCTGCTAGAGTTTGACCAGGTCCCATAACCCACGCTGTGTCAAGGCTTGAACAGGAGCATGATAATGGAAACAGCACCCTGGCAAGACAATGTTTTGAAAAGTTTTACAGGAGATTTACAGCTGTGGTATTGCTGGAATACAAGCTGAGCTGGGATGAGGCACAATGGGGAAACTTGTGTGTGAGATGAGTCTGTAAAAGGGATAGAGCTACCCCATTCAGTAAATCCCATTGTGAACAAGTTCTCAGAGAGCAGATTATTGAAAGAGATTCCTGAAGAATTTAGAATTATCTTTAAATATTTTAGAATATTTACATGTAAATAAAGAAATTGAAATGTTTTCTGCTCCCTCTATCCCTAAATGTTTCCTATATGGGCTGGGAGCTGATAATGCTTGCGTATTTTAAGCTGAAAATTGAAAGGTTTTGATTGAATATCTGTTAAAAAAAATGTAAATTTGTTAATGCTGGAGATTAATGTTTAATCTTTTGGGTGAGTAGATTCATTACAAGAGAGTCCTAAGACTAATCTGTTCTCTAAAGGGCAATCCCTTCTGGAACCATGCAGACAGGTATCTATTGCTATTGAATATTCCTGGAGATCACCTTTCACTAATTGTTATCCAGTTTGCAACCCTTTTTCTCCCTTGTAATCCGAATTTAAACAGTGAGTTGTTTTCTGTTTGTTTGGGGTTTTGTTTGTTTGTTTCTTTTTCCAGTGGTGATAAAAACTAGAAAACCAAACAAAGGGAGACACAATTCCAAAACAGGTAAAACACCCTCTAGGAAAGAGCACTCCAAATTAGTTTCAGTGTTAGAGATGGAAGTGGTAACACTGTCCTTTATTAAGATTCCCATTATAAGATTCTGTTTTCTACCACCTATAATTTTACTGCATTTGAAAGAATTGAGCCAACATTTCAAAAGCTGGTTGCCTTTCTTATGCAGAAGTAAATTATTTATATATTTTTTTTAATTTAAGTCAGAATGATTTGGATATTTCTGAAAATGAAGCTTGAGAAAAATATATTACTTTGTTCATATTAAACAAGAGAAAACTTTCCCCCGAAAGAAAGTGAAAGTTATCTGAAGGAAAAGGAAAAAACCCTTTATATCAGGGATGTGCCTTTTGCCACCCTCAGGAAAGGCTGCACAGATTTGTCTGGGTTTGAAGTCTGTTCTGGAGTTAACCGGTCAAATGTGGAAACAAAAAAAAGCTATTAAATGCAATAGTTCCTTTAAACTGAGTTTGAACCTGTTTGTTTAATATTTGCGAGTTTGGTCTTTTTACCACTGCTGTAATCTTAGAGACCTTGGGGCTGGCTAATCTGCTGTCCAGGAACTCCAACAGTATTTTCCTTCAGAGAACGACCATGGACTAAGTCCAGTTTTTAGGGAAGAGCTCTTAACACCTCACTCTCTTAACAGACTGTGGCTAACTCTTGTATGCTCTTGCCATGTACACCACCATGAAGGATTTCTGAGACCAACAAAAAAGTCTGGTTTACATATTATATTGTACTTGCGTTCTGGCCTGGGTTTTTGCATACCTTATCTACATAATATGGTACAGGAAAAGCCTGTAAATAGGTCTTCTGTTGCTCCCTTTCTTTTACCACTGCTATTTAGCAAGACTGTTCACCTCGTACCAGATTCTTTACCTTGTAAATACATTCTTGCGTGGATGGTACAGCTGCCTGCTTCATCTATCATCTGTGGGCCTGCTTGGACTAATTCTCCAGAAAACCTGTATATGTTCATACCTACATGAATGTCCGAGCAGGAATACCGAGCCTACCATCACAACCACAGGTAGGAAACCTGCCCGTCCTGTAGTCTGAATAATCTGCCCTTGGCTCTCTCTCAGGCTCCTGCACGAACAGTATAAAGAGAAACACAAGGCAGAAGAGTGAGGGAGGAATGAGATTGTATTAATGAATAAATACAAGTGACAATAGGATTGACAGTCAGAAAACAGAGAATTGGGCTAATCAAGCATGAGACTGTATGTCTTGGGAAAACAAAGCACCACGAGGTTTGCTGTGGAGAATGAGACTGGAGTCTGGTGTGTGGGTGGTTGCATCCTTGAACTAGTGAAGAGACAATGTATAGATTGATCTGACAAAAAAAATTAACACGAACCAAGGAAGCAGTGGAGGAAATGGCATCTGGTTTGCTGGAAAAGAATGGCCACTGAGATTAGATAACTTTCTAAGGCAAAGAGTAAAGCTGAAATATAAACAGCAAGCTGGAAGAAGGATCATTTGGAAAACTTAGGTAGAATGGAACAGACCAAGTATTGTGGGAACTGATATAAAACCTGTCTGTGAAAAGGCACTGGTAGAAACAGTAAAACAGAAAAGGGTGGGTTTTGTTTGTTATTTTAGTAGTTTCAAAAGGCTCAGAGAAGTATCAAACCAGCCATGCTAGGGCTAAGGCCAAGTAAAGGGGAAAATAGGAGGGAACAAGAGCCCAGGATGGTGAAATGGCAATGGGATGATTGGAGAAGACCATACAAAATGACTAAAGTTTGGCATAAACAGAAGCTCCTGTTAGAATTGAGGAAGGTCACTTCATTTTTAAAATTCCCAATTTCTCCTATCAGCAAATTTCTTCTTCTGTCTTCTTATAGAAGCAGTTTACATGGGAAACATTTCCATTTATTTCTTGTGCACAGAACATAAAAACCTGCAATTGCTCTCTCTTAGTTACTCCTTTAGCTCAAGACCCTGATTCCTGTTCAGGATGCACTGTGATGCCCTGAGATGGAGTGTCCCAACTTCAACATTGCAGATGACAGGAAATCACACCCATACACACACAAAACATGTGCATACACATATAGATATATATAAGAAAGAAAAAACCCCAAAACTTAAAGTACTCAGAAGTTACAACATTCCAGGATAAAATTATCAGGGTTGCATTAATTTAACCTCCATATACGTACGCACTATGATGTGATAATTTCCACAAGAATCCTCGTGCATTCAGTACATGAGGCATATTCAGAGAGTGAATCAGGTCTTATTATTAAGAAGCTGTTTGTAACTATAAGAGACATGAAAAGCAAAAGGGAGGATTTCCTTGTTGAGATCTTTGAATGTGGTTCAGAAGAATTTCATTTCTTTCCTCCCTATTCCCATCTGTGTCATGCAAACCAGACTTTTCTGAGGTCACTAATTGCATGTCCTCATGTCCCACCTGTCCAGAATGAGACGTAAGGACCTATGAGAAATTCTGTACTTTGAGAACTGCAACTGAACTTACTGGAACCTGAACCTGAAAAACGTGAAAAGCTGTATAACATCAGCTTCTTATGAAAATTAAATAAATTTCCCAAGCAGGCATCTTAAAGTATCATGGACACTCTGACCTTTGAACATCTAACCCTTCTCCTCTACCCTGCTCTCCCATTTTCAAACTGGAGGTTACAATATTCTTGATTAATAAGGGTGTTGCAGGAACAAATACAGGAAAGTTTGTGACGCGACCAAACATTGAAACTCTTAGTATTGAACATTACAGGAATATTCACCTTAAAACTGATATTCTGCCTACATACAGTTTAGGAATCCTTAAGAGTAGATAAAGCCTGGGACATTGGGCTTTTTCACTGATAACTACACTTGACTAACTTAAAGAACAATTTTGAACAGTTTCTCAAGTGGCAAACCGTCTTCCGTCATTTGCATTAAGCAATAAAGGGCCCGTAAAAACTAGAATACATAGTCATGTAATTAAAGTTGGTGTTCTAATGTAAATATACAAAAAGGCTGAATTAGAGTTGCATAGGTAATCGTCAATGTGGTTTTTTCTAAACCCTGAGCAATGGATGTTTCATTCTTCATAAAGTTCTCACAGTGCTGCTTGTGCATTTAGGCATAGAAGAGGTATTTATAAGCTACAAGGCTGTGTGTCATGTATATCCATAATACCTGGGGTTTTTTCCACAGGTCTTTTAATCATGCTTCTTTACTGCTTGTCTTTCCATCATTTTACCGATGAATTAATGGAATTCACTAATGATTTAGCTGAGCTTTGAAAAAGAACCATATTCTTTCTTTATCTAAAATAGAGTACCTGAACCAGCAGGTCTGAGTACGTGTGAAATGAGGTAAAACAAGCTTATGAATCCACAAGTGAAATACAGTTTTCTAACATGTATTCAGTGTGTGGGACTTGGTACTGTACACATCTGAATTGTTTGTTTTTCCAGCCTCTAGTCTTTAAAGAGGGTACATTATATGTGGCAGTAACCACAGAAGCATGTCTGCTGCCAAGAAAACATATTACTACAGTTCAGTAATGTAGCCTAATTGTTTTCCCTCTGGTCAAGTTACCCAGAAACACTTGCTTTTCTACAGCTCTGCAGTAACAGTTAGTTAGATGAAATGACCTGCCTTCAGGAGAATGAGAGCCATTTTCTGAGTTTCTAGTACTGAAAAAAAGCTTCCTTCTTTGGGAAATTATGTGTCCTTCCTGAGCTTGGTATTTTTACAAAAGGAGATTTCTATCAGAAGCAATCGTTTTATGGTGAAAAATGTTCCTGCCTCATGGATGTGTACATACCATACTGTGTGGGATAGCTGTAGGACATGAAATGATTTGCAAGTTACTAAGGCAATAACATTTCAATGGAACAAAAGCAAGAACAACTGCAGTGTGTAGGACTAGAATCTTTTTGCTCCTTACCCAGATGTACAGGACAAGGAATGAATGGACAAAGACTGTCCAGTGTTCCTGGACAAAGTAATTAGCTTCCTTCCTTATTATGAGACAATGACTCTAAAAACAGAAAGAAGGGTCAACCAACGATCAGAGGAACTGCTCCACATTCTCCCCTTCACAGTTGCATGCAGTGTGTTTTCTGTGCTTCCTCAGGGCTTGGTGCTGGAGTTTTACCCAGCAGAGGACTGTGCTTACATGGCACAGTTCAGGTCCTTAGAAAGGGTGAAGACATTCTCAGCACACTCAGAGCTAAGTGAAACAAATTAGCTTATCAGTCTCTGGTGGAAAGCCGGAGATTGTTTCCTTACTTATCTCCAAATAACCTACTATTAAGCTAAATTTGATAGAGAAGAAAATTCTGTCATCTGAGAAAAATTTTATAAAGCCCATGAATCAAGTACAATTTTCTGTAATGAGTCTAATGAGCTGAAAAGGGCTGTTCTTCAGTTAGCAGCATAATTTAGAAGACCCTGCTTTGCTGATGCTATGTATGGAAATTGATCTATTGATTAGCTCTGCTAAACTAATTGAAAAAGCTGACAAGATAGACTGAAAATTAAAGAATTCTGTGGGATAGAGATAGTAGAAAATATTTAAATATTTTATATTGATTCAAAAGAAATGCAATTAAATCTTTCTGGTAATTAGTAATTTCTTTTCCCTACCAGGATAAATACGTTGTGACTCAACATAATTACTCACACAGCATAGTATAAAGCAAAATTGCCTCATAGTCTCCTGTTGGCCTTTCCTAAGAGATTAAATGAAGCATGACTTAGAATTTGGGATTACAAGGAAATTCTTTTGAGGGGGAAGTTCTTTTGCTTGCCCTGCACAGGAAATTCTTCATGGTGCTGAGACACAAGAGGTATATCTTGAGAGCACAAGTCTTATGAGGAGCGGCTGAGGGAAATGGGGTTGTTTAGTCTGGAGGAAAGGAGGCTCAGGGGAGATCTTATCACAAGCTACAACTATCTGAAAGGAGGTTGTAGTGAGGTGGAGGTTGGTCTCTTTTGCCAATTAAGAAGAAATAGGGCAAGAGGAAATGACCTGAAGGGGAGGTTTAGGTGAGATATGCTGTGATATGGTTTAGTGGTGACTGGACAGTTCTCTGTTGATGGTTGGACTTGATGATCTTAAAGGTCTCTTCCAGCCAAAGAGATCCTATGATTCTATATCCACTCACAACCAAGAGGAGGGGGACCTCCAGAAACAGTTCATAGGTAAGATATAGCAACAGCTCTGCAAAGCCCTTATTGCTCTATTTCCAGGTGGAACGGTGCTGTTTCTCCTGTTTCTTTCAGACTTCCCCCAGCCATGCACCAGTCTCTTGCCACATTGCTTGGTGTAAGCATGAAGGAAGTACTTTGACTGTGTTAGAAGTATATGCAGACTTGGGAGCGACTGCTTGGTATTTAAAGGATATGAATGAGGTGCCAGGAGAGAATTACAATACCATGAAGTCATACTGAACTTGCACATATAAAATGTGCAGTTCATGGCTCATTTTCAAGCCACCGTAGCTCTTCTTTTTCAAGTTATGTTCCTTGGAACCTTGTAAAACCAGCTTGTGGAAAACTTGTGAAACCAGTTAAAATAGTATTTATTTTCCAGGAAGAAAAGAATTATTTACAACAAATCCCTTTATGAGTGTTGAGGCACATACAACTTTTTCAGCAGTTTTTGTAATTTGGTTATGATGATTTGGAATATACTGTATAGAAATAACACTGAAATACCTTGATTTTCTGAATTATATCTCTAGTTCTAGATCAATTAAAATAAAGTTTCTAGAAGCACAACAGTCTGGAGGTTTTACCATTTTATTTAATGTATCAAACAAACAAAAGCCAGAGTACTATAAAAGTCATTTTCTGGCTTGACTAGGGATTTAGGTCAACTCGTGTTTGGGGTTTGTTTTTTGCTATTGACAAACAGCAGCCATCAGAAAATCTTGAACAGGAATTTTTTACAACCTTGTCACCACTCTTGAAGTTTGAGATTTAACCTGAAATATTTTCACCACAAAGTTTATTTTGGCATTTTAGTTTTCCCTATTTGGAACACAAGATCTTTGGAATGGTGCTGGCTTCTGTTAATAACCAGTTTTTTCTGCTGGTAATCCTGCTGTCTCTTTCACGGGCACCCTCTTGTTGTGGG
>NW_010411766.1:529-1858 GCF_000710305.1 Buceros rhinoceros silvestris | reverse complement strand
GCCAAGAGCAGGGGCTCCTGTGGTCCTTGTCCTGGTGAGCGCCCGCCGTGGGCTCCGCTACCCGGCCAAAGCCAAGCCCGAGGAACAGAGCTGTTGGCAGGGACAGCTCGGGACCCCCTGGAAGGAGCTGGAGGATGCGGAGCTGGATCTGATGCCACGTGGGGTGCCCAGTGAGGTCAGCCATGGGGTCTGTGCCAGGACAAGGCAGGGCCTCCCACCAGCAGCGTGTGACCGACAAGGTCCCAGAAGGGTGTTGTCCCTCGCAGAGACAGTGCCCAGGTCGTGCTGGTCACAGGGCACCCCTGTGTGTGCCCCAGGGAGGAGGAGCCATGCTGGGTGCCAGTGCGGATGCAGAGCATCCCCTGGGGAACCTTGGGGCCCGCTCCAGCTCGGCTCCGGGCAGGGTGATGAGGGCAAGACAGGCCACTGGCAGCACCCACAGCCCCCAAATCCATCCCACCCCAGCACCCTGTAGTGGTGGACAGGACAGGACAACGTGAGGGTGACGGGAGGGTGCTGGCGTGGGGTGTGGAGACCTCTGCTCCCAGGAACTCCTGTTCATGGGTCATTGACTCAACAGGCCATAATGGCTCCATCTCTGGGGTCAATACAGGGGCCTCTGACACATGACAGACAATAATTGCTCCTGCTTAGAGACTTTTCAGTTCATGGATCATTGACCTGATGGGCTGTAACAGCTCCAAAGGAGGCTGCACACCCCTGCACTTACAAGCCCTCAGGAGCGAGTGGCTGTGTAAAACCACCGCAAGAAACCTGCTCTCCCCAAAAAGACGCTCGGCAGCACAACACCAGAGGCGGCGGGGCCCCTGGAAGTCTCGCAGTAGCAGGGACAGGGAGGAGGGCTATGGCAGGAGGTGCAGCAGCCCAGGAGGAAAGTTCAGCATGTCCTAGCATCCCTCAAGCACCAGATGAGGACCATGGAGCGCATGGACGGGTCCACCTCCCGAGGTCTGCAGGCTGCAGCTCCCCTCACCAACAGCAACTTCTAGGTATATGATTTAATGAAAGGCACAATAAGAAGTGAAACAATTAGAATTTCTGCCTCATTATCATGGTAATCTTATCAGTCGGATAATGAGGTATTAATGGAGATTTAATGTGCCTCTCATAACAGAATCCCTTGGAGAAAACACATAAGGAAATTGCTGTAAATCCACTTAATGATGGAAAGGTCCCCAAACACCATATTCCAGAGGATGAAAAATGCTGGATGCAAATGAGAGAGAATCAAGGTCAATAACACTGCGGGGACCGGGCTCACGGCAGCACCGCATCGCAACCACCGCTGCGCTGCCGCCCGGTCCCGCC
>NW_010411766.1:0-366 GCF_000710305.1 Buceros rhinoceros silvestris | reverse complement strand
GTGTCCTGCCATGCGCCTACCACGACGTCAAACCACACCAGGTTAGTAGGAAGTTGCTCGTGCTGCCGCTGCCATCTCCAGCACAACTCGGAACGAGGCAGAAAGACGAAACCCAGGCGGTTAAACTGCTCTCCTTTTAATCGGTTTTTACAGAATAATACATTAATAACCACGTTAGAGACGAGATGGGGCTCCTGTATACAAGATTGTGCAAGCTCGTTAATTTGGATTTATAAAGGCTTTACCAGTTCCAAAGAGGAGAGGCAGTACAAAGCTTTTAAACAGAGGTAACGCACGATAGAAGGTACAGAACACACACTACTAACGCAGCAGAGATTCATCCTCAAGTAGTACAGGCTCAACCCA
>NW_010411765.1:0-677 GCF_000710305.1 Buceros rhinoceros silvestris | reverse complement strand
CAGACTGCACAAACCACACACACCACACACTCAGGCTGCAGCTGCCCGGCCCACACTGCTCTGGTGCAGAGAAGCAACTCGGTCCCTTTGCCCACCCCAAGGGCACTGCTCTGGGACAGCCCTGCGCCCTACACTGCCCTGAAAAGCAACCCCTGCACTGCTCCCTCCTCCCACACCCTCCCAGCCCTGGTCCCTCCACTCAGCTTTCAGACTCCAGGGGCCTGAACCCATCCTTGACAACCACCTCTGCGGTTCCTGCAGTCTCCAGCTTCCTCTTCATCAGGGACAGCCTCACCAGGGACTCCATGACAGGAGAAGGCTCGGCTCAGTCACCAGCAAGAAAACAAAAGGCAACAGGCTATGAGACTGCGGCCACCCCCCTGCCCCCCGCCAAGCCCCAACAGCTCCCTGCACCCGAACCAGCCACCCACCAGCCCTCTCACCCTCCACCTGTCCCCAAGAATTCAGAACCACTGATGAGCAGGAACAGACCTGAAAGCCTGCTCTCGCCAGCACCAGCCAGGGCACTTCAGGAACACCAAGAACAAAACAACAGCGGAACTAAGACTAAGCAATCACTGGAAGCTCCATACTTCTATTTGCACCTCCGCCAGATCACCTTCAAGCACAGCTCCCAAAACACCAACACGACTCAGAGCTTCACTTACCAACAACAC
>NW_010411764.1:1935-18853 GCF_000710305.1 Buceros rhinoceros silvestris | reverse complement strand
CGCCACACACACACACCCTGCACAGTCCTCAGACAGATGACCACTGTCTTCAGTTCCTTCAATGATGTGTCAGAAACATATCAGTTGGCTGTAAAACTCTGGTTTTCTAACACAAAAAAATAATTACTTGGAATCAAACCTGAAGCACATGCTGCATGATGTGTCAGAAGCAGCAGCAGCCAAGGCCAAATGCTGGAGAAAGGTTTTGGTGAACCATTGTTGCCAGTAACTCAAGTCAAGCCGAGGTCTCACCATCAGGTTTTATGAAGTCAGAGATCTCAGTACACTGGATGTCTCTTGGAGCATTAAATTAGCACCATGTGAGACGAGTGTAATTTCTGCACTTTGTTATGTGGAGTTTCACTAGCTGGTGTCTCTTGTTTATTTACTTCATGTTACATTCTCACTTTTTAATTTGCCACTTTTATTAAGAGGTTCATTCCCACCTTTCCCAGGTGAAACAGAGTCGCTTACTGGCATTTTTGCTCAAGGTGCGAAATCTTGCTCAAGGTGTGGGTTATTAAGAAGCTGAGTGCTGGCTTCTTTTCCAAGCAGTCCAGCTAGCCCTTGCAAATTAGGCAGGTTCTGTAGAATGGCATAAAATACAAAACCATGAAGGTGACAGCTCAAGCATCCAGATCCTGGCTGTACCTCAGGGAGTGCTCTGACAGCAAAGGCATACCAACACAAACAGCTTTACTGTGGTTGTCCTCTCTTGCTTGATCCCCCGGGAGGAAAAGGACTCTGACAGCACTAAAATCACAGCAACAGGCACCCAATTTTCAGGCCTTTAAAGCCTGAGGAAAGTCTCTCTTTGGCCTATACACTGGTGTGGTCATTCTTTCTCCTCCAGCCAGAGGTGAATTCTCTTGCCAATTTCAAAAGAAGGTGATTAAAAATTTTCTTGTCCTGGAAGAAAATAAGAACTTAGGCTGGCTTATGCTGTAACAAAAGTGTCTGTATTTTTCTTGTATTCATAATTCAAAAAGTAGCTTAAAGTCTTAATATTCAAACATTTCTAACTCCTGAAAAGCTGCTGATAGGAGAACACTAAAGCAAATTATTGGAGCAAGAGTGTTCTTAAAACTGTAATGCTGATTGACCTGGTCAGCAGGAGCAGTTGTGGTGGAAAAGTGATTTTTTCTTGCCTTAGCAGCTGATCTGTGGGATCCTCCTCTTGGAACCCTTCTCCTTGTGCTCTTTACTCAGCACTAGCATGAAGGACAGGCACAAGACCGGTGCAGCATCACTCATATCTTGTGACCCACAAAGGCAGGGAGCTCCCTGAGGGGCTCCAGCAGGATCCGAAAGACCAAACAGTGGGCAAGGTGGATGCCACTAGCAGGATCGTAGATGCTTGCTGAATAGTGCCGGCTGGTCTTGCACAGCCCGCAGATAGGTTCATGGAACAGGGCAGCAGCAGCAGACCTCGGCAGGGGTGGCTGTGCCTGGAGCAGCTCCTTGCAGACCCAGGGTGATGGGCATCGTCATCTGCCTGCTCCTGTCTGAGCATTGAAGGATACTCTTAGCGTGTCACACATGGGCACACTGAAGCTGGAGGCACTTCATGTTTTGGGATGATGGAGAACAGAAACAGAAGACTGATGGAAGCAAGAAATGCACTGTTGAGAGGCTGGAAAATGGGGTTTGAAGGGAGCATCCCTCACTTCCTTCTTACCTTCTTAGCGATGTTCCTCCAGACTTTAAGAGGAATGGTTCCTAAACCTTCCTTAACTGGCATTACACAAAGATTTTGTTTAATAACTCCATTATCCTGTGATGACGGCTGTAAGATACTAAGAAACTATCTATTATTTAACTGTGCAAAGCACTGCATAGCACAATTTTAATAACCTTTTTTCATATCAGATTACAGTCTTGTTAAATTTTAAGGAGATTGCTGCAGCAGCACCTTTCATCTCTCTCTTGCCACTCATTTTCAAACTGTGTGAAACATTCTGCTGTTTCCCTGTCCAGAGCTGCTGCACACACTGACCTCTCGCTGCTGTGGTGCCAATTCCATGGTTCCCAAAAGGAGGTTCTTCTGTGTGAGATGTGGTGAAATTGAATGCAGAGATTATCTGCTACAGAAGGAAAGCAGGATCTGGGTCAGACAGTGTGGGGGGGACTTGATGACAACTATGTTCCAGACCATGCAGCAAGCTGCAAAGACAAGCCAAGTGCCCACGTAATATTTTCCACTGATGTCATCAGGAGCGGTCTGTGTGTATGCAGGAAGACAGTAGCTGGAGCATTGAAGTTGGCCTCGCAGAAAGAACTTAGCACAGGAAGGGCCGTGTTGAGGCAGCCTAAAATCCATCTACCTCCCTACAGATGACAGAAGAGAAATAAATTTTGATGTCTTGAAGGAGGTCCAAAGCACAGCGTGGCTTTTTATTTTATCAGGAACTAATAGGTGTAAGGGGATGTTCGGACAGCAAACAGCAGGAAAGAAGCCATCTCCATGAACAGCAACTGTTGCCATCAGTATCAGGGGGAACACTTAACTACTATGAATAGCTAATATTTGTTTTAAATTAACATGGCCATCTTCATCTCTATGCAATGTCATTGACTTAGGTTTATAGAGTAGTAGGGAAGGGTACAAATAAGGAAGCCTAGCACTGCTTAAACTCTCATAAAATGAACAGATGAAAAAAGAAATTACCCAGGTCACATCAGTGTACATGTCGATGTCTGGGAAATTAATGGCATTGGAATACTGAAAGAAAAGAAGTTGGCAAAGCTGCAGTGTCCTGACACCTTGAACTACTGTGTGTAAACAGTGTGAAAGCCAGTAAGAAAACCAGTAAGTCACTGAGAAGTTCTGGTGACATTTTCTAGCAATCTGTCCTATACAAAGGTGTGATGCAGCAATCAAGAGAAGTGATCTATTAGAGACCATCAGTTATTCCAGCATTTTGGTCTTCTCTGCTCTGATGAAGCTGTAGTAAGAGAGAGCTCTGTCTGTTGTGCAAAAACTTCCAAGGGACTCAAACAAACAACTCCAGAGAAACTCAATTCAGAGTTACACGGAGGCCTATTTAAACAGCCAGATTAATGCAAAGAGAGTTAAACAGAAATGAGTGTCACTAAAGCCCTGTAACTATTCCCCCATTCTCTTTTGCTGCATCATGCTGAGTGTCTATAATAGCAGAACAACGAGGTGGGAGATGTCAAGGAGTCAGCCTGGCTTCTCCCATTTAAGGACACTGCATCAGCACTCTGGGCTCAGTCCTGATTCCGACTTGCAGCTCTCTACACCACTCTGGTGGTTTAGAGGGACTTTGCCCTTCAAAGCTGTATTCGATGCTGCAAGTATGTCTAAATGCCTCACCGCACCAGAATGCCTTGGCTGCCAGAGCGGTCCTAAGTAGTCGAGGGTTGCTGGCTTCTCCAAGCGTCTGAACATCCTCTTCTGGAGCTGGAAGGGCTCAGGCTCGTTGAAGAGGACCTCAGTATCACAAGACTGAGCTCATTTTTGTGCTGCTTCTAACTGCCATGTAGGTCTGCAGAAAGAGAAACAAGAGAGTCCCGTTCTCGGATGGATCCCATTTAAGGGAAGAATTCAGACTTGTGAGCACAACCACAGCTCGGACATGTGGCTGACTGAAATACAGCCATTTTCCATTAGGGGAGGCTGGAACTACAAAAGATGAACATGTTTGTTTTTCATTTCATAAATTCTTTATTAGGCATTTAATTTGACTACAGTACATGCTTAGGGCAGGCTGTATATTTGAAGAATTTTTGTTATTGATTTTTTTAATGTTCACACATTAAAAGAGTGGCTGATTTCTGCCCCAGTTCACTAGAAGCAGAGCAGCAGATCTGTCACTGTGCTGACCCTCCACTTACACCCCTCTGCCCCATCCTGGGGATGGGCAATCTGGCTATAACAAGAGAACAGCTAGGAGGAAAAGCCTCTGTATTCTGGAGTTTAGAGAAAACTCACACGCAAAAGAGATGATGCTTGGGAAACAGTGCACACCACAAATGTCTCCCTTTTTCAGTAGTTGCTACCGTTTCCAGTAAGCACAAGGAAGGCTGACTGGAGCCATAGATTCTGGCTGAGGCAACTGAGAGGTGCAATAGGAACCACTCCATAACAAAACCAGCTCCACCTGCCTTGACTAAAGCTTCTTGAAAGTGCAGCTGAAACATTTGGAGGCTTAATAAGCATTACATCAGCTTCTCAAACCATTTCGGGTTTGGGGTTTTCTCTTTCCAGCTTGTAAGTTTAAGTGATGTATCAAGCAAAAGTACATTGTTATCTGTGCTAAACACAGGGCAGATAGATGAAGAAATAGAAGGAGGCTATGTGCTCCTCTTGTTTCTCAGGAGCCTCACCTTCTAGATTGTGAGTGACTGTATCAGATCGCTGTGACGGTTGTGGTAATCCTACTGAAACAAACCTTGATTTAACAAGAAATAAAAAGGTGGTAATGAAAAGCGAAAAGGCCCCTAGATGTATCAGCTGCAACACATGACCCTGGCAGGACGCCTGTTTTAGGATGTTTGTGGAGGGAAGCATTGTTCTACAAACTTGAGAATGCGAATATTATTGTCATCTGTAACTGCAGGGACAAGGAAATTGATGCTTTTTCCCTTGTCTGAACATGGGAATAGTTTTGCCTGAATGGATGTGGGCTGTTCTTTCCACAGAGCTTGCATGGAACAGCATGTGAAAGGTGATGGGAATATAATCTGGTTCTGGACAATAAAAAGCAACAAATCAGAAAGAAAGTGTGGCTAACTGTTTATCTGTACTCCTATTTCTGAAAACAGAGCCAAATATTTTGGGGAAATCTCTACATCTTTACAAGACGGAGTTCTAGACAAAGTCTCCGTGAGCAGAATCTGTCAGTCCATTTTAGCTGTCAAGTAACAGATTGTGTTTTAAGGACACTTGCCTTCATATTGACCTCTGCTGTGATGCTATACCATGCCCTTCAAAATGTCGTGCCAATACACCGTAGGGGATCAGATCTGGTAAAGATCTGATAATTTTTTTATTCTGAGAAGGCTAGAAGTATGATAAAGGTAAAACGTGAACTAAGGTACATAATTTCCTCTTTACAGATCATATCTGAGGAAGAGTGAACATGCCTTGTTTTGAGCACATTTTCAAACAACTGACAAAACTTCATAATTGCTGTCCATCTCGAGAGACCCTAGGGTACAGAGCAGCCAGCAGCTGGGAGGTCGTAATATATGGCCTAACATTGCCATCCACGAAATAAAACTCACCTCCAAAATGCAGATGGTACACAATAGAGCTGTGAACTACAGACTGTCTTCAGTCGTCTGAAATAGGGGCACAAAGGTTGACTCAGCAAGGACTGAGAAAAGTCTAAAATGACAAATTAGGAAAAACTCTGTAAGGTTTTCTCTTTTGACCAGGTTTAGAAATCTCCTCCAACTGTGTCAAGCAGAGCAGAAGGCAAGAGATGTCCTTAGACACTAAGAATAACGAAGTACGTTTTCTGTATGATTAAAAATCTCAACTTCTATATGTACAATACTGATAGGCTTCAGTGGGAGTTTGTGGGTGCTCAGCAGGTGCTCAGCTTTCAGGCTTTTGCCTTGTGTGTTTAATTATAAAAGCAGTAGAGGAGTTTTGTATATAGAAACAGCAGGTCAGTCATATTAGAATAACTTAGACCTAAAGATGTCTTAGTATAACTGACAGCTGGGACACGACAGCTATACCTCAGGCAGTTGATGTGAAAGGGCTTTGTTATTGAACAGCATCCTGTTCATCTCAACACCAGTTGGGATAAAAGAAGAGAATTTGCTTGCCACAAAATGGTGTAAACATCAAAATAAATACAGTGCAAATAATAAGGAAATACGGGAAGTCTGCCAATGTAATGCTGGTCAATTTGGCTAGTAAGAACAGAGCGAATCCCTGGGACACTCTTCAGCACCTAGAATTAGTTTGGATCTATGACACCCTGAAATAATAATTGTTTCTGCTAAAGCTGTTTTATGGAATGACTACCTAGAGTCCTCGTAATCCACTAACACATTTACTACTTATATGTTTTTATTACGCTCCCCTGCAGATGTTGCTGTTTCCAATTAGAGATGTTAACTCCTACCACTGGCTGTTAATAACTACTTTGCCTTGAGACATATCTTATTTGCTAACTGAAAAAGGCAGGTTAATGGTGTCTGCACTATAGTATATTATTAGAAATGAGTTTGTGAAGTAAACTCCCAGTGACTCTAATCTCAGGAATGCTGACTCCTCCTGAGGTCAGTAATTGGGTATTTTGGAATTTGCCATAGCAGCAGGCCTAAGCCTGTCTTCAGTCCCCTTTGAAATTTGGACCCCGAGGTCAGCAAAATAATTGGTTCATTTGAACAGAAAATTAGAAAGTGAAGGGTCCACTTTTCCCCTAGTGTCTAACTTCCAATTCTCCAAACAGATTTTGAGATGTTCCCCTCTCCTTTAGGTAATACAACAAAGTCAGTCACTGTCCAGTTTCAGTTGCACAGAGCTCCTTGTCACTTTCCGCTCCCTGCCCAAAGCTCATAAAGCTTTTGGTTGTCAGGAATCCTAAACAGCTAGTGGAGCAAGGCATGGTTACTCTCTAAATGTTTCTACTCTCTAGAAGCACCTTTTGCTTTTGCTGTTGGACCATTACAACACCACAATATCTATTTCAGTCTTTTCCTTCCAGTTTTCATCCAGTTTTGTGTAGCCAAAAGTTCTTCCTATTGCTCTCATGGTAGAGCTTTGACTGTCTCAAGGGCTTGCTTTTGAATCTCCCTGTGGCTTTGGTCTCCAAATCTTTAGTATGAAGGAATTCAGCAGTAACCATCCTGTTTCTTCAAGCAGTGTTTGAAATGAGAGCTCCTTGTCCATATTCATTGCCCTATGCTCTTTGACATCAGTTGCTAAATAAATCTCTGGTAGTTTAGGGTGGATAGTGTCAACAAAATAGTAGAACAAGGCCAGATTAAGTGAATATTTCAGTGTATCCTTCACTAATGGAAACAGTAAATAGTTGAGCTTACTTTGAACAACACAATCTAAGTGAGTTATAATCATCCAGTCTCTCAAACAGAAAAAAACCCAGAACACTCAGCGTAAACATTTTGGAGTGAGAAACACACCGCAGTTTTTTCCTGATTTCTGCAAAATTAAAAATATATGATCTTCCCATCAGTAATGCAGTGCACACGTTTGCTTTACAGTTTCAAAGATGTAACAATTTAGTAAAAAGCACGGAATATGTGTGGTCCCTTCCAAAGGTCTTCTAAGGAAGAAAAGTGCTACACTGGATCTAGGTAGTTATGATTACCAGCACTCTAGAGCAGAGATGCTCCCATATGGCTCGTGTTGAAAGTAGATGCCAGACCAGGTTCCCACCAACTCCCAGGTTGTGCTTAAAAAGGGTTGGAAAGTGTCAGGAATGAATTTTGGGTCCTTGATCCTGCAGGTCAGCCTGTTAATATCTTGATGTGAGTTAAACCAGAGCACTAGTTTATGCAACTTATTTGGACTAATGTTAATAAAATAATAACAGTTTATGCTTGTAGGGAGAAATTTTGAAATTCTGGCTTGATTTTTGCTTAGATCTCTTTGAGGAAAAATCCCATTTGTGTTTTCTATACTTAGTTATTTCCACTTTTTTTCCCTCCTCTTTTTTCTTTTTTGCCGTAAGGTGGCTTTCATTACTAATGTCATCTTTGTAAACTATAAATGCTTCCCTGCTGAAAGGAATGAAAAACAGTTTTGCAAGTGGGAATGCCATGAGCAAGGACAGACACTGGAATTTTTCCCATATTTTTCTCATTTGCCATTGTTTTTTGTTTGTTTTTTTCCTGTGTTACTTATGACTTAAACTTTCATTTTCCAAGAAATTCTGAAAGTTTTTATCCCTGCCAGATTCTGTTCTGGTCAACAACAGTCTGAATCAGGACTGAGGATTCCCTGCAATCTTCAGCACACGCATTTTATATACTTTGTGTTAATGACAATGTCTATTTTGAATTGTTAGGCACCTCAAATTATACAGAATATAAGGTTAAAGCTACGGAGCTTTGGCATATTTCTTAGGTCATTTTAGGAAGGATATTAAAAACCAGCCTGTTCCTTAAAACAATTATGTTCTTCCAAGCATTACTACTAATAAAAAAAGGTATTACAATGCATCTGTAATACCAATTGTTTTCTTTGTTGCTGAGATTCCTGGCTCTCTATACTCTACTGTGCATTTCTTCTTTGAAGCCTGGTAATTCAATCAAAAAAAAAAAAAAAAAAAAAAAGGACGCCAATATAATTAAAGTGACTGAATACCATCCTGAAGAGTTAGCTCTTATCTGTGCCTTTGCCAATTTCTACTCAGTGTAAATCAAAAGCCTTAGCATACATTCATTTCACTGTACATTTTTTATTTCCTAGTACCTGACTTTAAGATCCAGGGTTTGATTTGCAGAACTGCTGAGCAACTGGAACTTCAGCCAAGACCTACGAAAGCAGTATTTCGATTTGTTATGGCAGTCAGCTTTCTGTCAATGCCACAGGGAATCGGCTACGGAGCAGAAACAAAAACCCAGAGGATGTTTGCTGGGCACCAAACTCCCCACTTACTGTTTCTACCAGGGTAGTACCCGTGGGCTCTGACTCTGAAACTGACTCGCTTTTGGCACAATTCAGGGGGCTGGGGACAAGGGTGCTGTCACAACATACTGATTCTACACCGGTACAGCGACCAGGCTAGCTAACACCACACCTATTAATTGGCAGCTGGTCGATTTTATGTTGGCTGACTGTTGTCCAAGGGTTTGCTTTGACAGCCTGGGAGCGCTAAGGAAGAACAGAGCCTGAAAATGTCCACCTCTCTCAGATAAGTTCCCACTGTGGAGGACTGGGTGGGCGCCAGCACCTTGGTGGGACCAGGTTCTGGGGTCAGAGCTAGTGGTTCTCTGCTGCTCTTTGTGCCTTTGTTGCTGCATAAATCAGCTAAAGAAAGGGCAGGGCCTGCCTCACGGGAGGAGTGACCACTGAAGACAGTCTGGGAAAAAGATGACTTCCACACTTGGAGCTTTCCGCGTAAAAAGTGAAAGGTGAATTTAAAAGCGTCCAGACCTGCTGGATGATATTGGTTACCATCATTCCTGACTTCTGCAGCGTTAATGATTCCATAGACACTTTTTTCTCTGTGTCCATCTTTGCTTTGGCTCCTTTTTGGAAATAAATCCTTTGTTCTTAACTCCTCTTTTTCTGTGTTGGTTTGACTAAGATTTGTGTGGGAAAGTTTGAGATTTTCTTTTATTTCATTGGCAATGTTTCACATATTCCCCTGTCCCCTCCTCATTTTTTTTTTTGGACAGATTTCATTTCTCAAACAGATGTCTCTCATTTCTGAAAGCAACATCCACATACTCAAGATTTCTTTCTTTTTCTCCATTTTCCACTTTTTCTCTTTTCTTGCTTGCTTGCTTTCTTTCTAATCTAAACCTCTGTGAATGTTTCACAGTGCTGTTCTGAAAAGTTTCTTTGTGAATTATGATTTATAATGTCTTCTCTACCACTCCATGCCTGCAAACAAGCACACCAGAGCCCCTGAAGGTTGGGTTTGCATGCAACAGGGTAATAACAAAGCTTCTCCATGATGATCTGCACAGGCGATTAGAGCGTGTGTGTGTACAGATGTCCAGCAACAGGTGCACGGGCATATCACTTACACTGGGGCATGAGACTTCGGGCTGTTCCAGTGAGGGGCTGGCAAGCTGCAAGGCACTGCTGCTGCTCGGGAAGCAGATGGTACAAGCTGAACAACTGTATTTACAAGGAACACTGCTCCAGCATGTGATACAGCCCAACCTTCCAGCTGCCCTACGTGTGTACACGATGGGCCAAACTGGGCAGGCAGAAAGAATTAACCTTTTGTTGCAGGATGTGCAGGTATGTTGCTGACAGTCCACACACAAAGTACGTCGCAGCCTGGTTTTTTACCCCACAACCAGTTAGCAGCTTTTCCCAAGTGAATGACTACTTCTAACACACAGCCAGGAATGGAAGTGCCCATATTTTGAGATACTCAAATGTTTTGTTTCGTTTTGTTTTGTTAGTTAGAACAATTCCAGGTCAGATTTTCAAAGCTGAACTTTGGGTATTGATCTCCTCTTCAATTCCTCTCCTTGATGTCAATGAGTCTTGGGTTTCTCGAGCTCTGCTAAGTGCCTAAGTAACCCTCAGGATCTGTGAAATACAATCATAGCCAAGACCTTGCATAGACAGCTAGCAAGGCCTTGGTCATGCACATATTTTGCATTTGCCCTGGGAGAGCTAAGACCTGGTCTCCTGTGAAGGAGCACAGCTAACAGAGGCACTTCTAGTTGGGCTTTCCCAAGGGTAAGGAAGTTGTGCAAACACATGTTCGTCTCTGAACTCTTTAACAAATGAAGGCAACAACATCTTTGAATGCTCCCAGGTTCTCCAAAGCCCCTGAAACTGGCTGGGGTGGCAAGATATGAGCAGTGCTCCTTGGCTGGGAGCTCTGTGTCAGTCATGGTAAGAAGGACTGCTGTCCACCTCAAAGATTGTAACCTGTGTAAACATTTAAAAAAGCCATGTACATCCTTCCTTCTAGCCTGTAGGTGCCATTGGCAGACGTGAAGTTGGTCATTTTTGGTCAGATACTTAAAACCCTCCCTGCAGGGTCAAAAGCATCTGCACAGTGCCACAAAGATAAGGACGTTCTGTCCACGTGGGGTTTGTAGGAACCTGAGTACATTATGGGAAGAAGCCTTTGATTACTTCACGGTCCATTTCTGGTGCCCAACTTATTTTTGAGCTACTGAAGTTATGGCAGGCCTAAGGAGAAGAGTCATGTGTCTATCCCCGAGGAAAACCAGTTCCATATGTCCCACACATCCCTCTCATTATGTGCCTGGCTTCCCACAGGCAGCACGGCCTTGGGACGTCAAGGGAACAGGGAAGGAGAAACAGAAATCTGCTTTTGTTTAAACCTACTTAAAAGAGAGAATACATTTAGGCAACCTATTCTGAAGCTGTTTAAGTTCATTCCAAGAGGCTGACTGCACAGCTCATGTATCAAATCTTTTCACGATCTCTAACTAGAGTGCAAGGATGGCACCTTGCACTTCTTTCAAGGTTTGTCCTTCGGATATTGAAAACAGCTGCCTGCCTCTACCTAAGGAGCAGAGCGAAGCCTGCTCGGCAAATGGGAAAAGCCAGCAATGAAATCTCTGTGGAGCTGATAGCTGGAGTGAGAGTCTATGTTTATAGTGTAGTAACAAGCTCACAATGGGTCCTATTTTTCTCCAATCGGATGGTTCTTTCATTGCAATGTAAATGCTCAGAACAAAAATTAACATATACTGTGTGAAGTGTGTTATAAACATTTTGTAAGGGCAAGTAAAAGACTCAGGCTCTCCTCTTAGTCCCAGCTTCTATTTCCCTGTCTTTCCTCAGGCGAGTCAAAATGCCAGCACGATGTCAGTAGAACTGAGGAACTGAGCAATACAGTCATGCACGAAGGGGAGGAAAGCAATATGTCGCTTTTTCAGTTTCATGCAGCCTCCCAGCCTGTGCCAAGGAGCCTTGGAAAGGCCCGAGAAAACAAATGGGTTTCAGCACATCGCAAGTCTGGGCCAAAACGTGCCATGTAATCGTAGCTGTATAAGCACATTTTGACCCTTCCTGAGACACTTTAGATTAACTAAGTTCCCCTTCTCATCAGTGCTGTTTTGTAAAATCAGGCTGCAACTTTTGACAGATTTTCATCAGCTCTCTATGAAGGTAAAAGGATGAGCAAGGTTCCCTGGCATTGGTGTTAAACGATTTTCATAGAAGTAATTTTTCTTAATATAAATGAGGCTTGCTTTATTTCATCAGTAGAGGAACAGTCAGGGCTATACAGGCATACATATAAGATGGGAAACAAGTGTGCAGTTTACTGGTTTGCCACCATGGAATTGTGGGACTCAGTTCTTTGTACAACCAGAGAGCATGAACGTTATTCACCAGAGAATGTTTGGGCTGACCCTAAGTAATCCTTAGACTTTGTAGAGTTTCACATGCATAGAATTGACTATACATGTGTAATTGCAAAGGAAAAATTAATTGGCCAAAAATCAGTCAAAATGAAATATTTCAGTTCATTGGATTCCTTGGCTTACAGAAAGAAGAAAATGTTCCTGGAAACAGGGAGTCACTTTGATTCTCTGTTGTTCGTGACTTGGAAGTGCCTTCTGAAATACTGGTTACAGCCCAATCTGCAGAACTTTCATGCGTTTAATGTATAATTTCACATAATTTCTAAGTTTATGAGGGACTCATAATGTTGTACATTAGCATGTAGAGCAGCTTTCGTAAGTCCTGTAGGCAAAAAGCAGAAATACCTGGTTTTATAAATGTGTTCCTCAACTTTTTTTTTTTTTTTTCCCCAGAAGAAAAAATATGGAGTTTGTGTCAGCTGTGTTCGGGTGGTAGTCACTACAATAGATTTCTGGCACCAAAAAAAAAAAAAACCAAAATCCCCAAACAAAACCAAACAAAAAAACCCCCTTAGTTCTGGACATATTCTCTGTGCTGGATAAGACTACTGCAGCTGTAGGTCCTCTGAGCAAAAAAATCAGGGTGGATCCTGAGGGTGGTAATGATGCATGCAATGGTGGGGACAGCATCCAAAAATATAATTACCATTAAAAAAGGGAAAACTAAAATACTGGAAGACAGAAAGACTGTCCAATTGGAACAGCACTATCAGTGGGGACTTCGCTGGTCTAACTCATAACAGAGCTGTAGGGACAAGGCTCTCTGCCTCTTCATTTTTATTTGGAAAAGAAAAGATACCTGTTGCCAGGATCGTCAGAGTTTGTAATTCTTCACAAAAGCCATGAGACCTTGGAAAAACTGCTCAGCTCATTTTTTAAAAACAAAAACAAATAAGCCCTGCAAGTGCCTAAAGGGAGGATAAAGTTACTTATTGTTGCTTAAAAATTCATTGGGTGCCACGTCAAAGCAGCAGTAGGTAAATTTTAAAGTGACAGGTCTAAAAAATATTGTTCTTGCACCCACCTGCCCCTGAACTCTCTCCGCTCCAAAAGAAGCATTCTCCATTGGTCCCCAATTAGTGAGCTGGAGTACTTAAAATTCAAACAAGGACCTTCTTCTCCCTCTCACACTCATTAGCTCACTCCAGCCCTCCTTAGTCAAGGGATTTTCTAAAGAGTCCATTTACAAGTGCTAATAATAGTAATTAGAGGTCGAGAAACCATCTTGAAACTTGACCCAAATTTTCACCCAAAACTTGAAATGAACACAAACCCTTTCTGAGTTTTGAAGGAGCTGGGAACTCCTTCAAAGAAGAAGTTCGTGACTTGGAAATTTTCTTTTTAAAATGTTGTTTCATTCCTGCATACCAAGCCCTTGAAAAATTATCTAAGCAGAAAGGCTGCTTTTTAGGAAACTTCTAGAAGCGTTTGTTGTGCTGTCCTTTTGCGCCTGCTTGAAATGCATGCAGTATCACTGAGACTATTGTAAACCGTGGGCCTCTTTTCTCCCTCATTCGCATTTATTCTATGCCAACGGGGTGATATTAAATTACCTCCTGCACCTCCCAGGAGTCCAAGCTTTCTTTTCGCCACCTTTTTCATGTCACAGATTGCAGGCTGCCCCAGTCTCCCACAAATAGCTACAGCAGTCCAGTAGCTGTTTCGATATACAGCTTTTTCGTACAGCTCGGTGTGTTCCAGCCCGTGGCTCAAAACAGCTGAAGCAGCAAGTGGCCTGGCCATTCCTCTTTCATTCATGATATCGCACTCAGCTGTACGTCGCCAGTCTTCAGCTAGTGCGGCTGCTGCAGCCTCCATCCACAGGACAGATGCAAAAAGCCATAATGGCAGCTGGATTCTCGGTTTTGCAGGCTGCCCCAGTCTCCCACAAATAGCTACAGCAGTCCAGTAGCTGTTTCGATATACAGCTTTTTCGTACAGCTCGGTGTGTTCCAGCCCGTGGCTCAAAACAGCTGAAGCAGCAAGTGGCCTGGCCATTCCTCTTTCATTCATGATATCGCACTCAGCTGTACGTCGCCAGTCTTCAGCTAGTGTGGCTGCTGCAGCCTCCATCCACAGGACAGATGCAAAAAGCCATACTGGCAGCTGAATTCTGGTTCACTCGCTCCAGCAGAAGTTACTTCTGGATCCTGGGGCAAACAAAAAAGCAGCAAAGTCCAATGCCTCTAATGATGGCTTTGCATCATCCACATTCATCTTTCTCGTGTAGAAAGCACATGTAAAAAAGCCTCCAAGTAAACAGGGCATCTGCAGAAAGAGATAAGAATCAAGCCTGAACTGGGCAACACGTCGTTGCACTCAGAGAAAGACTGAGCCTTCTATAACTGGATTTATGTGAGAGTAATTTAGACCTTGAACCACACGCTGACCTTCTACAAACACTATTTTTTTTTTTTATCTATAATGCAAATGCTGGGTTTCATTATGACCTTGCACTGCCTGGATAGTTTGTCTTACAAATCTTATTTTATGGCTGTTCCTGAAAGCTTCTAGAAATGTATTACATATCTTCAATTCTGGCAGATTACTATGGAACAAAAGGATTCTGTATGTTGCAAAGGACTTTTAAAGATATTGGCAAGTTTTCCCTTGTAATTTGGATAAAATACGAAGTTTTGACCCTTCAGCCGCAGTTCAAACCTGAATCAAAGTTTCTTTGAGATTCATGACATCTTGAACAACTTTATGTGTGGTTCATTATCAGAAGCAGACCTGGTCCAAAACTGGAATTTCTTACTCCAGGGATATTTTAATACTTGCTTTCGCCCTGAACTGAAACAAAATGTCAAAATGGCAAAACAATGTACAGAAGGAAAAGTGGAGAGAAGATTGATTCAGAAATACCAAAACATTTCACTTTGAAAATGTCAAAAAAATTGTTCTGGAAGTGTCTAAATGCTTCATTTAAGAATTTCGCATCCAGCTGGAACATTTCAGCATTCATAAACCCAAATATTTCATATCTGGCTTGGCTTACCTAGGTCTTTTTGTATCAAAGCTGAATTATCAAATATGATCAATCTACTTGATGGAAAGAAAGCCGTTGCTTCTAAAGAGCGCGTGAGCTATGTGCTGCTTTAAAAACATCCTGTTTGCACTCAGATTACATGAACATATTTTCTTTCAATATCTAATCACAAAATATTTCTGTTACGTAAACTCTCAGATAAAATGTGTCTCCTGGTAAAAAGGAGAAGGAAAACTTAATCCTAAATTATGAGAAAACCCCAAAAATGCAGCTGTAGCTAGTCCTTATTTCCTAATGCATGCTATTTAAGAAGTGCTGGGATGTCAGTGATTAAAGACGATGAAAGTTTAGAGCAAGAATAAAAGAAGCTTTACAGCAAACCATCCAGGTTTTACATAGGTTTTGCAAACCACTTCTGAAAATGTAATTTTTCAAAGCATAAAATGTATGCAGATGTATATACATACAGTATAAGCTCCCCCTGCCTTTTCCCTTCTCAGTTCTCTGGCTGCTCTAAAACATTGGTTGTGATCAGGTCAGATTACATCAAGTTGCATTTGTTTTACATTTCTGTAGTACTGAACCACGCTTGAAGACAATGCCTTTTGCTCAGACACCATAATAGGATACTGACTTGAAGACCTTTTTTGTACACTGGCCTTTTCATTAAAAGTGCCTTTTCACTAAAAATGTTAACGTCTGTAAAAAATGTTTAACTAGGGCAATTTTTAATTACTGAACAAATTTAAAATTTTCAAATATTCCTTGTACAGCCAATGTGAGTACTGCCTTCCTTGGCATCAGATGTTAGTGCTTTCAGTAATAAACTCCTAACTTGCTGCCAGATTGATGCTATTCCTCTAGTTTATAGAGAAAAAAAATACAGAATTGATTAGTTGATTGATCTCTCTATGTGACATCTTTGCAAAACCATACTTGAAATCGTAATGGATGACATGAAAGTTAAGGGTGAGAAAGCCTGAGATCAGTTGCACTTTGCATTTTATACGTAGATCCAACCTCAAATGAATATTGTCCTGCTTTAACACTGTCCTGCTTTAGTGCTTCCACGAAAACCAATAGCAGTATTGGATTTTTTGAGGCTGCATACCAGCAAAAGTAATGAAAATACTCTGTCTAAACAACAACAACAAAAAAAACTGAACAAGAATTATTCATGGCAGATGACAGCAAATTCATACTTTCCCTGCCATCTTGAAGAGCTGTTCTACAAAGACAGACAGGAAGCCTGATTAATGTAATTTTTACACAATACTCAAGAAAATCTGTTAGAAAGCCACTCCTGGTCTCCCACAATTGATTTTCCTCTCATTCACAGTGCTGCAAATCCAGAGCTGCTCCACTGCATTCAACAGCGGTACGAGATCAGGACAAGGTGAATCAGGTAAACCATGCTTTGCAGTATCCAGAGTTCAGAGCCTTTTATCCAATTTGTAAGATTTATTTGACTTTGAGAGGTAGGCTGTGAACAAATTAAGCTTTCAGGATAAGAGAGCACGTACCTGACCCGCTGTAACTGCACTCTGTGATCAGCATCTTTGCCGACCAGCAGTCTCTGACTGAACCATACAGCCCTAACTGGCCAACAGAAGAAGATGTGGTACTTTTTTTGTCACTGTATGAGTGTCGCACACAGCTCTGGACAGCCAAAAATATTTGTGTGAAAGACCTATAGTCTCTTGTGGTCAGTCCCACATCCCAAATCAAGCCTGTAATTATAAGGTATCAAAATCTTGAGTCTTTGTTCCGATATATTTTCTTTTTTAATTTGGTGCCAATATAGCATCTAGTTTAAGAGCAGTAGGATGGGGATGAGGAACAGGGACCAAATGGCACCTGCCAGTGCCTGCTTGCTTCTGCCAGTGCCCT
>NW_010411764.1:0-1905 GCF_000710305.1 Buceros rhinoceros silvestris | reverse complement strand
ATGCCGCCCCTGCCAGTGCCTCCTTGCTTCTGCCAGTGCCCTGGAGCTTACTGGCTGTTTTCAGCCACATATCTACAGTCATGGGCTAACTCGCTGGCTTTAGCATAGCCAACAAAAGCCAAAGCATCTCCTGACTTTACACTTTGAGGTCTCTGGCACAGTGGCTTTATTGCATGCCTCCTGGTTTTTATCATGGAATGTATAAACTCCAAAAGGCAGTCGTGGTTGCCAGTGGTGCAACCTGTGATTCTTGAACCCTGCAGCCGGCACACACAGCTACCCCATGGGTTCCTCTGAGAGCAAGGGCAGATAAAGGCCGATTGTGATACAGTATTAGAAATCCTGCTATATATCCAAGCTCTATGAGTTTCACTAACAATGAGAAAACTGGGGTAATTATTCCAGCAGCCGAGCCGTAGACAATTTGGATGATATGGGAATGAATTAGCTGAGTAACTCTCAGCCTTACTTTTTCGCTTCTTCTGGGGTACATATTCTCCCACTCTCCCTACCATGTCTCTCCTAGCCATAATTATCTTCTCTAAAGATTCGTGAGGGCCTGTGTGCAGAAGTGACAGCAGAGAGGAAATACTAACTGCACAAACATGAAGCCAGGGCAGTTTCGAACATTTTGAATACGTTAAGGCCAGCAGCATCCTCATTAAACTCTGATTAGCAAGTGGACTTGATCCAGGCTAATTCACGGCTGAATGGGATTTTTCTTTTTTTTTTTTTTTCCACTGCCAGTTTATCAGAGGTAGGCAATTAAGTGCTCACACACCTCCAGGTCTTGTAGCTTTTTTGAAGCAGGGATCTCATACCAGCCTTGCAATAAAGCCTTATTGTCCTTGGGACAATATTCTTCACTAATCTCACTTCTGGCAATTTACTTTTTCTTGCTGAGCAGATTTAGAAACAAAAGACCTTGAAAGGGCATGGGAGGAGGAATACTCTAGGGCTATCTAATCCCGTCCCCAAAGTGGGAGTTTTCCATTCAGCTTCTCTTTTAATGAGCACTGGATAAATAAACTTTTACTGCAACACTACTTTGATTCAAGAGGCCTACGAGGACCCAATTATGCATCCAGTGGGAGCGGGGTGGCAGTCTGGTTTTCAAAGCAAATGCAATATAGCAACATGGGCCCCTTGTAATTATGGCTTTCCTACAAATTTATAAACCCAGAGGTGAGCTTTGCTTTGGTTGATTGTTTAAATGCAATTATTACCTTTCTTTCACTTTCAACTTGTTAAGAAAGCTTTCCCAAATGCAGTGCTTGGAGTTATTCTTCCTGAGCCCTAGGATACCAAAGGTTTAACTGGAAACCAAGCGTCTGCTTCACTGAAAGGGACACAGTCAGGTCCAAAGATTAGCTGAGGAGCCAAAATGTTTGACAGACACAGTGAGGGGGCCACATCCTATTTTCCACCTGAGAAAGCGAAAGGGAGAGGGAGACAGAAAGAAGGAAGATAAAGAAGGAGACCAGGAGTGAGTCAGAGAAGAGAGGAAGAAACACTAATCAAACAGCACCCTGGCTCGTGGGAAGCACCTCCTTATGTCATTTGTCTTCCTTTGCAGCTGTCAGTATTACACTCATAGCACCAAGGTGTGTCTTCCTGTAAAGTACGTGCAGATTTGTTTACAACCTAATTCTTTTTAAAAAAAGGAGGGAGGACAGGCAGTGTCACATTTTGTGGTCTTGGTCTCCCAAAAACCCGCATTCAGCGTCACAGGGAGAAGTGCTGTGAAGAATTTTTATGGATACAGATATATATGGGGGTGTTTAGGCTTAAATTTGTACTAATAATACAGCATGCTTTACATATGATGTATATACGGTCTACCAGTGCTGTAAGTACATCATAGTATGCATTACTTATTAAAATTATATGGTATTATATAAAATT
>NW_010411763.1:5369-11185 GCF_000710305.1 Buceros rhinoceros silvestris | reverse complement strand
CATCTTCCATCCCTTGCCAGCTTCCCAACTACGCCAACCCCACCAGCTCCAGCCCTCAGCTTCCTAGATTAGAGCTTCCCAGATGATTTTGGGCCCAGGGAGCTGCGGGGGGTCCCAGGCAGCGAGTGCTCAGGGAGAGCCAGAGTGGGGTCGAGCACAGCTCAGTACAGGGGCATCCCCTCCGGAGGAAAGGGCTTCCCCAGGGACAGCCCCTCCTCGCTGCCTTCAGGGCTTGATTTTGGCAGGTTGCCCTTGCAAATGCTTGGATTGGATCCCTTTGGTCCCTGGAGCTGTCTCCTGTCCCCTGGCTGGGTGGCAGTGCCACTGAGGAGGTGGCAAAGGCTGGATGTCCTGTGCTCACCCCAAATACTCACAGCCCCATGACCTTGGGGCTGTCCACCAAGGGTCACCTCAACCCTTGTTGTCACAGAGGGATGCCTGTACTCCTCCTGGGATGTCCCCACTCATCACAGCCAGACAGGAGAGGTGGGAGATACAGCATGGGGAGGAACCACGCTACCCTGTCCCCAGCCTTTATCTGCTCAGCAGCATCTCCCCACCAAAAAAGCAGGAGGTTTGGGAGGTGGAAAGGCAGTGGCAGAGCCAGGTTCTCCTCACTTCTTTAAATTGGGAGAGTCACAGCATTTCTTCGTGGACTGATGCTGGGACGCAGAGGGGGCAATGGAGGAGGTGGCTGGAAGCCAGGGGGTGCTCAGTGGGAGGCTTGGAGGAAGCCTTGGGGCTCAAGTCCTGGATAAGCCAGCCAAGCTCTGGCCCCCATTCCCGACCTGGCCCCATGTTCCCTCCAGAACAGGGTACTCCAGTCCCCAGTGGGGACATGGCACTGCAAAGGATGGGGACGGGGACCACAGCCCTGCTCTGACCTTGGCTGCTCAGGCAGGCAGCTCCAGTGCCTGGCTCAGCCAAGGGGCGATGGATCTGGCTCTGCTCCATCAGGGCTGGGGGTTTCAAGCCATGCATCTCATCCTAGGGTGCCTCCTTAGCTTTTGGTTCGTTCTCTGGCAGCTCCCCAGGGGCCGGGCAGGTGTCACTGGGTGGTGGGGAAGGTGCTGCGACAGCCACCACATCCGAGAATCCTGATGAGGCTCCTGGCATCCATGCAGGGATGGGGGAAAACCTCTGGATCACTTCCACGCACCTCACCACAGGGGAGGCCCATCAGTCCCTCCCAAGGGGACGTCGCCTGGGAGAAGGACATCCTGGAAGATTTCCACCTCCCTTCTTGGGGGAGTTGCAGTGGGAAGGAGAAAACCTGCTGGCTGCCGGGGACCTGGCGAGAAGCACATGCTGAGGGCTCCCCAGGGAGCCAGAGGTACCAGCTGCAGCATGTGGCCTGGGAAGGCATGAGCTGGCTCCACTCCCCAAAATGAATTATCCAGGTGCCTGCACACGTCCTGCTGCTTTGGCAGAGCTGGGGAGCCTCCACCGAACTCACTGCTGCTTCCCTGGGGCACCTTGCTGCCCTCTGAGCTGTACCCAGCCACACGCAGGAGCACCCCTGAGCTGAACTGGGCTTTGCTTGGTGTGACTGGTCCAGCCTTTGTGGTGGGACCAGTATTCCCCAGGATCAGTCTGTAGATTCACCAGGCAAGTGGGGATGTAGAGAAAGGGGATATGGAGGAAAAGGACCCTGGAGGTGGCAAGTGGGGGAATGCCTGTGTAGCCCCTGCATGTGCTGCAGGATGGGTGACACAGAGCATCACTCTCCTGACCCAGGACAAAGCTGTAGGGAGCCAGCAAACACGCCCCAACACCTGGAGCTGGACCACCATTCTCTCCTGATGCCAACCAGTGGCAGACAGATAAGGGACCTCACACTGGGAGAAGCTGACAAAGAGGCTCCCATGCTACATGCCTGGTACTTTGTGTCACCCAGCCCATGGCACTACCAGCACGGCACAGCCTGGCACAAGCTTAGTGACACCCAGCTGGCACCCTGTGCCCCCACAGATCTCCCAGCCCCTGCCCCACGCAGCCCATGGCCCATGTCTCAGTGTTCTCACGGCTCCTCAGGTTTCCCCTGGCACAAATCTCCAGGCCACCTACATACTCCACACCCACAGCCAGGAGAACCAGGGATGTCCCTATCCTGTCCCAAGCATGTCAGGTTGGGTCCGTCAGCTCGCACCCCGGATGCTCAGGCTGGAGCAGCTGACAAAGAGCCATTTGGGGAGGAGGGAGCCCGAAACTGCTAAAGAATGAAACTGATTTAGATGTGGGTGACATGTTTATTAGGCAAAATTACAGTTTGTGCCGTCGTTAGAGCAGCTAACTAGAGGTTACGGTGGAGTGGTGTTACCCAGGGCTCAGGCTCCATAATTACCTCCATTAGATCATCTGCTTTGCAACCGAGTCAGGGGGTGGGGGAAGCTCCTGCTTAACCTCCCTTGGCTACCGGAGCAAGCGCTGATTTACCCACGGTCCAGCTCCCTCTCTGGGGGGCTGCGGGAGGTTCCCGTCATCCCTGTGGGAAAGGGGCTGTAGCGTTTTCCCCCTTGGACTCAAACAGGACCCAGTCGGAGATGATGGGACTGATGGGCGAGGAGTGCGGGGGAGAGGGTCCCGACCCTCCCACGCAGCACCCAGCACCCTTGTGGGATCCCTGATGGGCACCCAAATGCCCCAGGGGCAATTCCTGTCCTCCTCCCACCACACCAGCGATTAATGGTAATTAAGTGATGGAGGTGTTGGCAGGGGTGTTCACAAGCCCTGGAAAACGTCACAGCCCACAGGCTGGCCAACACTGGGAAGGCCTGGGAGTGGCTGGAGCAGCCTCCATCCCCCCCTGGGATGCGGTGGGATCCCTTCTGAGGTGCCTCCATCCCTCCCTGGGATGCGGTGGGAGCCCTCCTGGTGTCACTGAGAAGCCAGGAGCTGCCAGCTCTGCCGGCCCCAAGGATTTGTCATGTTCGCACAGTAAATAGCCACAACCAGAATGTCCCTGGTGATTTTTGGGTGCTTTTGGCACTGCTAGTGCTGATGAGCAGGAGGTGGTGGCTGTGGTGCAGGGGGCGGATCTTCCTGTGGTCCCAGTGCTGCTCCCGCTCGGTGCTTTGCCCAGCCTGTGTGTCAGCCCGCAGCGAGGGAGCTGCCAGCTCCTTCCTCAGGGATGCCACATTGTGAAGCAGCTCCATCCCCACCGGCAGCAGCTTTTCCCATGTCCTGCCACCTCTGCACAGGGACCTCACCTCTCCCAGCTGACGGGAAGCAGGAGCCCTGCTCTGTCTGACCTTAAAAGCTGGAAGTGCTTGTTACTAGCACGAAGCAAAGGAGAAATTGTCCTCCCTAAATTTCGCAGGAGACAACTGGGAATGCAGAGTGGGATGGGAAGCAGTGGTATGTGCTGGGCTGGTTGCCCTGGGCTCCAGGGGGGCGGAGGAGAGGAGCTGGGATATGGTTAATCCCTCTCGGGGTGAGCGGGGCTCGATGCACAGCCATGCAGCTGAGGTTATCCATCCCCCTCCCTCCTGCCTGGGCTTTGGGGAGCTTTAGGGTGCAGGGTGAGTCCCTGGCAAAGCCTGGCAGTGATGCTGCACTATCAGCCCACGTCCCCGTGCCTCTGCCCACTGAGCTCTTAGCGCTTCACTCTTTAATAAGAGCAACTCAGGCTTGTCCAGGAACGAGATCAGGATGGTCCAGAGGGCATCGTGCGCTCAGGTTTCCCCAGTGCTTTTGGCATCTGCCTGGGATGCCCCATGAGCTTCTCCCATGAGAAAAGATGCCTCAGTTTTATCAATGTGGACTTGTCGGAGCTGCTGTGCTCAGCGGAATGCTGTTGAGATTGAAGTGCTGAGTCCTCCAGAGCACTTTTTCCTGACCCAGTCCTGGTCAATGGGCTCAAAACGAGAGTTTCTCTGTGGTCACCTCCCTTTGGGGAGGCAAGCCATGATGTGGGGCACGGTGGTGAGGGCCTGGAGGTACCTGGATTTGGGTTGGTTGCGCTTGGGTTTGCCCTGCAGACATGCAGGGAAACTTGGGGTTGGGACATCAGCAAGTGCATGAGCTGGTTTTGCTCTTCCTCTCAAGCAGGACTTGCTCTGCTTTGTGTTTGCAGCATTATAAACCAAAGCGACAGTTCACATGACAGCCTGAGATCCTGTCTGCAGAGACTCAGGTGGGATTTGGTATTTTTTTCCTGGCTTTTGTGAGGGTATTAAACAGAGCTGAGCTCTGCCGTCATCCCTGAGTGTGACGAGACTCGGACTGATGGAGCAGTCACCATCCTTCGTTCCTCCCAGTGACTCCATCCTATGGATGTCAGCAGCAAAACCCGCCTCTTGCGCTGGTCTCTCCATTGGCATCCAGGAATTACAGGGAGTGAAGATTATCCCTGTTCACTTTCAGAGTCCTTCATTCTTGTTCTTTGCCTTGAATGGGTATTTAGGTACCAATATCCAACAAGCCTGGACGAGCCCCACAGGGAGCCAGCGAAGGGAAGCAGTTACGTTCAGTCCAGGCTGGTGTTAACTAGGACACATCTCAGGATTTAGTGTGAAAAAGGCATTTTTAAGGCCCACAGCTGGAGAGAAAATCCTTTAAAAATAGTCAGCCCTGAAGCATGCAAAAATAAAACAGAGGGTGAATGAAGGCAAGTGAAAAATGGTCTTTAAAAGCATCCTTCGAAGCCAGGGAGAGATTTGGGTGGAAGAATTCAGGACTGAGGTATGAGCAGGGGGGAGACTGAGTGTAGAGCTGGTCCTGCCCACCTGTGGGCAGTGATGGGGACCAGGGATGGAGCAGGGGACAGGGACAAGAGGGATGTCAGGATGATGGAGAGGAAGAAGCAACACTTCAACGTGCCCTAGAGTGATGGATGAGGCAATCCAAGCACAAGCAGGAACTGTGGAGAAGAGGGAAAGAGGGTCAGGCTGTGAGGATGGATGTGCAAGAGCAAGAGCAGGGGGGGAGGTCCAACACAGTGAAACAGGACACAGTGAGAAGGTCTTCGAGAGTAACGACAACTACTGCCTAAGTTCATCAGCATAAGGAGGAGATCCACTGCTCGGCGGTGGGGGGAGGTGGTGGGAGCCCATGTGTTGGACACCCTTCGGGCAGTGGCGTTTGCTGGCAAGTGCAATGGAGGGGCCAGCCCCGTGCTTACTGGGATGCACTGGACCTTCTCAGGCTGGCCAGAGGTTTGGGTTGCTGCCAGTGTAACCTCCTCATGAAACCTGCTGGAACGATTCCTCAAAGCTTTGGGAAGGAGGCCGCACAGCAGGGATGAGCCAGGATAAAATAGGGAAAAAACTATTTTTTTGAAAGTGTGAGACCTCGGTGATGCTCCAAGTATTGGGCGCAGGTTCGCTAAGGTCCCTCTGCTGCTCTTCTCCACGCTGTGTCACTGTCACTCAAGAGGTGCTGGGCAGGATCCGAGCTGGCCCAGGCACCTTCCCAGCCTGCCTGGAAACCTGGTGATTTTGGGGCAAATGTGCTGGACCATGGTGGGAGAGGTTTCGCTGCTGAGAGCAGGCAGGGGGGTGCTAGCGTCCCCCACGGCAGCTGCTTCCCACCCAGTACCACTTCCAGGAAGGATCATCCCCCTGAGGCACTTGGGCTGAGACTCTCCCATGCTCTGGGCTCGAAGCAAAACCTATTCTCCATGTCAATCTGCATCTCCACAGTAAATATTCCTGCAGCAGCCAACATCCCTGGAGCCTTTTCCCTTCTCATTTTCTCCCCTTCCCTGGAGACGAAAAGTTCGGGACAATATTTATTCCCATCCTTCCTTCTCACCTGGACCCTGGGAGCTGTTTATGGGCTGCTGACAGTTCACGAAGCCCATTCCTACGTGGCAG
>NW_010411763.1:4353-5181 GCF_000710305.1 Buceros rhinoceros silvestris | reverse complement strand
AGTAATGGGCAGGACGTCGTTGGCCTGCAGCCACATCCCTCAAGATGAAACCGCTGGGACCAAAGCTGCCGCCTCCATGGGAGATCTCTCAGCTCTCCAGATTCTATCCCGCATTTAATTATTGCCATCTGCTGTTCCAGGCTCCAGGGGCCGCTCGGTCTGTCTGGTGGTTGTTGGTCTCTGCTTAAATCAGCCCTGTTGGATTTTCCTCCCATGTGGACTCGTCGTTGATGCTCCTGGGTGATGCTCCCATCCCTTTCTGATCCGGGGCAGCTCTTTCCTTCCCGGCCTGCGATGCCCACTTAATTCAATGTTACAGTTACACTTTGGTAAATCCTGCCCATTTTTCATCGCACTCATCATCTCTTAATAACATCAACATCATGGGGCTGCTGGTGGATTTTCAGAGGGCTTGCACTGGGCTGCAGCATTTCCCAGCCTGTCATCGGCAGGGCCTGGCACAGAGCCCACAGCACACTGAATTAAACCAGCGTGGAGAACCCCCCTTATAAAGACCACGATGAACATGAAATGGTCCAGACTCGCGCCATCAACCCATCAGCACTGCAGAGCTGAAAAGGCAGATCTTTATGCCTGTGGTTAAACGAATCCTTAGCAAAGCTGCAGCCACTGCTGAGGCATCTCCTGGTCCTAAACATTCCAGAGCATTTCTGATTCATGTGCCCTGTGAGGGGGGATGTGTTTGGTGAAGCTGGTCAGTGTGGTGTGACCATGGTGGGGACAGCAAGATGCCCATCGTCCCCATGCTCCAGGTGCTGGGTCCGGCAGCTGGCACAGATGCTAAAGTGGGCGAGTGTGTGTGTGTGC
>NW_010411763.1:1704-4260 GCF_000710305.1 Buceros rhinoceros silvestris | reverse complement strand
CCACCTTGCGCGGGGGGTTGTCGCGGCCCCTGCCACAGATGCTACCGTGGGTGAGTCTGTGGGTGTGCTGTGCTCCCTCCCACTCACCAGCGCCCCAGGTTGTTGGTTGGAGAGGACATCCCTGCCTTGATCACTGGGGAGAGCTCATGGATGTGCTGCCCATGGAATGTCTGCCCCCGAAGTGAACCCTCAGTCTCTTCAGCTGCTCCATCCCCAGGGTGGTTCACACCTTTCTCTGCCCGTTCAACATCTGCCTGCCTTCCTCCAGGGCTTTCACTTAATAGTGGAAAATATCTCAATAAAGAAACTGTAAAACGAGCTGAAAGAACTATGTTCTCTTTCATGATTATCCAGAGAACATTATGAGCAATTTATCTGTAAAACAAATACAAGGAAAATGTTTGATGTGTATCTCAGAATCACAGAATCATCTGGTTGGAAGAGACCTTTAAGATTATTGAGTCCAACCTAAACCATGTCCCTCAGCGCCGCCTTCACACGTCTGCTAAACCCTTCCAGGGATGGGGACTCCACCACCTCCCTGGGCTTCCCAGGCAGCCTGGGCACTGGGGTGAGGATCTGCTGCAGCACATGGTGGGGAGCGGCACATCCTGGCCGTGGTGGGATGGCAAACCCTCACTTCTCTTTCACCTCATGATCACTTTGCATCTCGCCCGCTGGCCTTTAGCCAGACCATCACCTTCCTCTCCTGTGCTTAAATCGGTCATGGCCACAGCCAAGTTAAGCAGCGAGGGATGACTCGATTCCTGAAGGATTTGACCAAGGAGACACAACACATCCCAACGCTGTGTCCTCCCTCCACCTCTTCCCAGTATCTTCCCCTGCGGTCCAGCTTCAGGAGGGATTAAGGTTTATTTCTGCCTTACCCTCCTATATCTCATTAGGGGCATTAAAGCAGGAGCCAGCGGCCCTGAGGACCTTCCATGTGACCCTAGGAGCTTTTTTAAGTTGAGACCTTGGTAAGCCTCCCAGAAACAGTCCCTGCTTGGAGGGGGAAATCCCGACTCGCTGGTGGAGGCCTGGGGTTTATGCAACATTATTTGCCCAGCGCTGGGCTGGTTTTGCTGCCTGTGGAACCGAAGTGGCTGTTGGCACCTTGGCTGATGCTCCCAAGACTGCTCAGGGGGGCAGCGGGATGGAGGACAGCTTGATGGGCTCCCTGGGCACCCCGTCCCCCGCGGCTCTGTTGATGTGTAGCTGCAGGAAGGAGACGGGCAGGATGGAGCGTACTCTGGAGGCTGGTGATCACCTGGTTCTGCAGTGTTGAGCCAGCAGTTGCTGCTGGGGCTGCTGGGGCGGCAGCTCTGATCCAGTGCCGCAGGGCTGCTGCCTTGCTGGGATGTCGGGGGGTGGGGTGGGCAGTGTGCAGCGAGTGCATTCACGTGTGTGTGCAGCTGTGTGTGCACGCCTGACTCTGACATATGTGTCTGAACACGTGTGTACACACGTGTGTGCTGGTGCGTGCTCATACCATCGCACCCACCAGGCAGGTGAGCTCCGGCTCAGCCCGGCCCCTGCTCCCAAATGGCTCCCAGGGTGGCACAGTGGGTGCTCCAGTGCCGTCATGGGTGCTACATGCTCCCTGCACCCTGCTACACACATGTGCCTGAGGATGCCATGTATGCACACTCATGTGCCAGGGGGTTCCATGCATGCACATACATGTGCCAGGAGGTGCTGGGCTTGCACATACATGTGCCATGGGACACCACACATGCAGACGTGTGCCAGAGGGCACCAGGCACACCCTGGGTCTCAGCTCCAGCTGCACGTGCACGCACACCCACACACATCAGCCCAGCCAGCGGTGATACACGCAGACACGCACACACATGTACTGATGCACATACATGTGCTGATGCGCACGCAGCCCCAGAGTGCCAGAGTGCATGTGTGTGCCCGCACAGGGAGCACCACGCCTCTGCCATGTCTCTGCAGCGATGAAGCCATCACACACAAGGCCACTGGCCCTGCCCTCATCACACACCCGAGCCTCATTCTGTGCCTCAGTTTCCCACCCGAACAGGGCTTGGGTACTGCCCCGTGTGGGGCCACCGCCCCGTCAATAATCACCTCCCGGGTTAATCATTCATTTCTCCTCCTCGCACGCAGCCGGGGTCACTTGTCCCGCTCCACACAGCGCCTGCGCCCAAGGACTCGAGGACCTTGGCTCGTCCTCCACTGCAGAGCAATTCCCAGGGGAACACCGGTAAGTTCATCCACCCCTCCACAGCAGGACGAGCTCCCACCGCCACCAGCTTGGGGACACTAATCCCACCATCACTCTGACCAGGAGGGACTAGGGCTGCTGGAGGGATGGTCCCCGTGCCCTGTGAGGGGGTGGAGGGGGCTTGGGGAGGGTGGAGGCCACCCCTGTCCCTGCGAGGTCCTGTGCCACCCCCCGCCTGCAGCTACAAAACCCTTCTGCAACAATATTTACCAGCGCTGAGCAAACATCCTGGTGAAGTCCCAGCAGTGGCGTGTGCCAGGGCCAGATCCACGCTGGTGGGATCCGCTCGGCACCAGGGGCTTCCC
>NW_010411763.1:991-1555 GCF_000710305.1 Buceros rhinoceros silvestris | reverse complement strand
GGGGCTTCCCTGGAGAGCCCCCTGCACAGCCAGGGGACCCCAGCATCACTGTGCCTGACTCAGCAAGAGTCACTCCCCGAGGGGCACAGTGGAGTCCCCAGGTTGGGGGTGAGGTGCCCTTGTCCCCTGGCTGAGCCTCCTTGGCTGCCCCACCTCCATGTCCCCATCCCTCCTCTCCACTCATCCATCCCCCACTGCCACTCCACCAGGGACGAGGGGTCCCTGGCCTCCACAGCACAGCGTAGGGACGAGGGGTCCCTGGCCTCCACAGCCCAGCGTGGTGCAGCTGCCCAGGGAGGAGGGTGCTGGGTGCTCTGGGTGCCCTGCCTGGGGACACAGCCTCCTCCACCTCTGGGCTGGCTCCCCCCACTCCCTCCTTCACACCCTTGCTGGTACCAGCCCCATCGCTGACCCCCTGCTCTGCTTCCCCCCAGGTCGGAGCCAGAGGGGACCGAGCCAGGAGTCCCTGTCTCCCGTGGGGTCCCTCGCTGGAGGGGGAGCTGCCAGGCCGGGGAGCGGAGGGGGACCCTGGGCACAGGGCAGACACAGCACCAGGCCAGGCTG
>NW_010411763.1:0-830 GCF_000710305.1 Buceros rhinoceros silvestris | reverse complement strand
CGGTAAGGCTGCTTGGACTGGGGGGTGCTGGCGGAACCCCTGAGGACCCCCCTTCCTCCATGACCCAGTGACCAGCAGAGAGCAGAGCACCCAAAAGTGCCCGTCCTGGGAACGGAGGAGTCCCCTGGGTCCTGCAAAGCCTGCAGCGGGGGTGGGCAGTAGGGGGTGCGGGGCATTTAGCTGCTCCCCAGGCAGCTGTGGGCAGGGGTGCTGCCCACCCTGGCCCAGAGTATCCCGCCTGCACGAGCGCTGGGGACCATTTGCCCATCCCGTGCTCAGAGGGGCTGACGGGGAAGGGACACATGTCTCTCCAGGGTGAGCATGACCGAGGTGGAACCCGTCCTGGACTTCGCATCCTCTGGGAGAACGGGCCGGCGCAATGCCCTGCCTGACATCCTGGGCTCGCCCGCCGGCGTCTGCCCCGCCGACCTGCCCCTCAAGCTGGCCGAGATGTCCCTGAACGCAGGTGGGTGATGGGGAAGATGGAGGATGATAAGGAAGATGGAGGATGATGAGGAAGATGGAGGACAATGGGCAGGCAGGAATCAGGGTTGCTCATAGCCTCGTCTCTCCTCGCAGGCAGTGCCCAGGAGATGCAGTCGCCCTCTGCAGAGGTGCCCCCTCCGCAGCCCCCCAGCCCGGAGCTGAAGGACACTTCCTAACCCCGCTGCCGGGGGAGGACATTGCTGACCAGCGGAGGAGAGAGGAGGCTGCGGAGCATCAGCCCAGCTTCCCTGGCACGGCCAGAGTCCGCTGGGTTTTCCTCGGTGCTACCACGGCGAGACTGCCGGGCATCACCCCCAGCACCACGGGGGGAGCGTTGCGTGGCG
>NW_010411762.1:5037-10067 GCF_000710305.1 Buceros rhinoceros silvestris | reverse complement strand
AATAAAATATCTATCTATAGAGATATATATGCATTTCTCTCTATATAGATATATATGTATTTATCTATGATAGATTTGAATGAGATCTATTCAGAGTTGTACTCACAAGCCTCCATCACTACCCACATGACTGTGCCATTTTTAATAGACTATTTTATTTACATGATCTCTGGGCCTGCAGCATTGCTGTTGTTACACAGTAGCCTGAAAGATGGGCGAATACTCTCTCTTTTTTGCAAGGAAACCAGCAGTAGATTACAATGACTCCCCTAAGGTCATTCAAGGTGGAAGATTTTAGCGGATAGTTCCTTAAGCTTACCCACTCTACTCCAGTGTGTTATTCATCACCAAAGATATATATATATCTATTATTTGGTTAACAGGTTAACAGCATCTGCCTAGTTAACCTGAAAGGTTATAGTGGAAAATCATGCTGTGTTCTTCCAGTACTCTCTGCTAGAGAAGGGTACAGAGTCTGGACTACTGTGTAAGTAACATGAAACTCAGCCTGGGCTTGTTGTCCACTCGTTATCCCTTCTCCAGTTTCAGCCATCCTCATTCTTTCTCCTGGGAGCTGGATTGTGTATGCTGGAGATCTACCAGCGAGGACATCAAATGAATGAGGGTTGTGCTGGAAACGAGGCCAGGTTCTTTTCCCAGACTGCTGACTATCTATTACGAATTCCTACAGTGATTAGTCAGATCTTCTGAGTACAGAAAATGTTGCCATCTTGGGCATCCCTTAAAGGGAAGATGGTCACTTATCTTTTTAGGTATCTCTGCTCATTCATAGCCCTTGTAAAGTATCTGACAAGGGTTGGGATTCATATTTCGAGAAAAGGAGTGTGTGACGGATAAACAGTAGGCTGCTTTGCTTTGAAAAAAAAAAAACAAAAAACCTTGAGCTACAGAAAGCTGAGGAAATACGTTGTCTTCACTCCCATGGAGATCATGTGTGGGATAGAAGAGGTAGAGACTTCATTAGAGCTGATGTGCAGATCCAATCTAATATGGTTGAGCTAAGCACAGCATTTATGGAATGACCTTCTCAAGTGAAAAAACTCACCCTATAGATCATTCCTTCTTGTTAACCTCCTACCTGTCATGATAAAAGCTATTAGAAGGTATTAGAATGCAAAAGCTGATACTTCTTTTTCTCCTAATCTTTCCAAAGAAGCCTCTCAGTGGTCAACTCTAGTTTCTAAGTTCAAAAGTGAATACACCTCTGATTTCTGATTATGGTTATACCAATGCAAGTCTACAATGACTCTGTTCGAGCGTCTGTGCACAAATGGAGCCCATAAATTAGGTATTAAAGAAAAACAAGTAGTAGGCAACCAGTTACCCAGAAGTGAATATTCAGCCTTTGCCATCTAAAGCAAAGGGAAAGACTTTATAATCGCCACCTCTGTTCCAGCTACACACATTCTGTTGCTTAGACATGGTACATTCTGAACCGTACAGACATATTTTCAAGCCATCAAAGCAACCCTTAGGCCCTGTCTAGCAGGCCTGATGTCAGAGGGTTTCTTGAATCAGTCCCACTGATGGCAGTCACTGTGATTATGTATGATGTTTATACTTTTCAAAGAAAGAAAAAAATATGATGCAGACTAAAATCTCTCACATGCCTTTAATTACATTGACATTGACTACAGAAGCGCTCCTTATTCTCCATGCTTCTGAGTGATTGCTTGAATCCAGTCAGTGGAGACTGGTCTTAACTTTGATGTTTCAAAAGCTTGAAGAGAAACTATACAATCAGGAAAAAAAATCTAATTAAAAGAAAAAAATGATGAGATCTGAAAAAGTTGCAGGAGTCAGAAGAGAGGGGGAGGGAGGCACATATTAAGAGCTTGCTTTCAACTCCAGAAATTCCCCTTTAATGTAAAAATAAATAAACTAAAATACTTTGCTTTTAAAATTCGTTTTTTTAATAATAGTGAAGTAAAATTTGTGCAACTACATAGAAAAATAGAAAAATTCCAATTTAGAATTCCATCATGAAACGACACCATTCTAATTTCTCCAGGCCACGGTTTGTTAATATTCCACAAAGTCCCAGGATGCAACTATAAGACAGCATTCAAATCTATGAACATGAGGCAATCATGCTCAGCAGAGTATAACAATAATTATAATAGAGATTAAATAAAAATAATTAGAAAAAGTTCATCTAGTTTTGATGTATTAATTATTCTGACCCTGTTCTATTCAGAGTCTAATTATCTGGTTCAGTGAAAATGCCAAGATTTCTACAACTCATAAAAATTACATTCCAGTAATTATGTCAGCAAACTAAACAGTATTCATTTACCATGCCTTTTTATGCACACATTTGAATATGCTTTTTTAACTGTTTTTGCTCTTTGTTCCTATTCATGGGAAATAATACCTGTAGAGAAATTTGAAAGTCAGTAGCACTCTAAACGTAATGTGCAATTCTTGCTGATATTTTTCTTTTGTGAAGCTTCTGTAAGTCTCATATAACCTTTGTTTAAAAAACATGAATTAAAGTTCACTCTTCAGTTGTTTCAAAGAAGCATTTTGAAGTCTGTGCTGTATATAAAAAAAAAATGTTTAAAGTGGCAACACAAAGCAGAATTTCCTTTCAAATATGTTGGCCATGCTGGAGACTACAAACCAGCTCATCCCCACAATGACCATGATGCAGTGTGCATTTAGAGGGACAGATTCTCACCCTCACACGTGCTCTTTTTTGCCTCATGTAAACAAAATGTGCATCACCTGCTACACATGATACAAATCACCGAACCTCAACAGAATGAGAAAAAACTGCAGTCGGGTGAGGATATGGCCCTTGTTTTGATGAGGCTGAAGATGAGGCTACGGCTGCCTTTTTACACAGAAATTAACTTCATCTGGCTGTTGAGGTCTAGTTGGTATTTTCTAATTTTGAACTAATTTATCTCGCACTGCAGTCTCGTCCCAGCACTTCTTAAACAGTTGACCTCTACTGAGATGCAAAGATGGAGTAAATCAGAGTGTCACCTTCCAAGGGGCCAGGAAAATCACTCCTACGTTAAGAAAAGAGAGCAAATGGGTCACAGTGTTTTGCCATAGAAAGTAATATGAATACTGTGCAAGGGGAAATAAAACAGACACTAAAGCAGTAAGGAAAACCCTTCATTACATCGGATTGATTTGTATCTGGGGGAACAGTTTAATGATCAACACACCTGGCTGGATACTACATATGAAAAACAAAATGCCCCAAATCAAAAGGTTGCAAACATTTAATTGATTTAAAAATTGCTTCTTCAGATCATATTCTGAGGTCAAGATCCTTCAGCTTCCGATTGATATTGTTTCATCTGCAAGGAACAGGATTATAAATACATACATTTCAGGTTTTGTTTGCCTTGGTTTTTGGGGGTATTTCAGAAAAAGAGATGACGGTAAGCTGATGTCCCTGAACTATCCCCTAGAGTTTGCCCAAAACAATACCCTGTTTATTCGATGGATTAATTTCTCCATCTGCTGTTGCCAGCAGTAGTTGACTGCTTGCAGAGGTGGTCAAGTGGGACAGGAACCCAATAGGAGGACAGGTCCCGAGACTTCTCTCCACTTTGTTCGTGAACATGTCTATAATCACTTACATGTCTATAATCCTTGCACCTTTTTTAAAGTTGAAATTCACTTCTGTTTCTTCGTTACTCATTGTACTGAAACAAAATTGCATTTGAACTATCAGAAAGCATTTCAAATTCAAACTGAAGTTTTCCTTTAGAAAGGGGAAATTCATAAAATATCCTAAAATTCCCCGCTCCAGTTAACCTGTTACCCTCTAAACCAGTGTATCTTAGGAAATTTCAGAGTTCGGGAGTTTTCAAAAAAGCTTTCTTCATAGTGTAAAACACATTTCAAGTACAGTTTTCTGATTTTTGGTCCAGCAATTTCTAGCTGGTTCAAGTCAGTCCCAAATCTACTTTCTTAAATAACTATCACTGTGACATTTTCTATTCAGCAACCAATGATACTGGTTTTATCGCGTTTTTTCTCCTTGCTTTCTGCTTTAACGTAGGTTGAAAAACCTTGTAACTTTGGCCAGCTCTAATGAGCCTTGAAAGAACATGTAATATTATAAGGAGAAGATCTTAAATACACAGCTCCTATTCCATTTCTCAGCTTCAATTTTCTAGAGTGTTTAACTATTTTTTAAATGTCACAATTTGAAGCTTGCTCTGTTCATAAACTGTATATCGTTTTGGCATGACTGCCTGGGCTTTCACTTCTGTTGCTTTGGGAGGAAGAAGCTCTATCATGTATTCTCTCTCCCAACAAAAAACAAACCAAAAAATTAGCTTTAGAAAAGATTTAAAAAAAAAAATATCTACTGAAATTCAAAATCTTATTATGGTTATACAGTGAGCTTTCAGGTAGGAGCAACACATAGCTGTGTTGGCATAAAACATTACATCCTGGAAGACTGATACAGTGCTGTTGTCATGTCTCGTAGAGGACTGTTTCATGTGAGAGGACTGTTTCTTGTGAAAGGACTGTCTACCTTAATCAGTAAGATAAATTCTTAATAACAGCTATGGAATTAGAATTAATAAATGTGCCCTTCCACTGTAACCAACTTCTAAATTAAAGTATCACAGCTGATTTTGGAATTAAAGACGTCAAGTCAAGATGTCTTAACAAATGAAATATCTTTTTTTCTGGCTATCAGTGAAACAGATGGATTGACATTCAACTTTAACCTCCAGTACTACACGCACAGTTTGCTGCCAGTTGCTTGCTGCTCTTAGGTATTCCCAAAGGTTATGGTATTATTCTGTATAGAAAATGTGAAAAGACTAAAATAAGTACTATATATTTGATGTATTTTGATTTTTCATATAGTTTTGGGACAAGAAAAAACACAGAGACCTTTATAATCTCCTCTTGCAAAAGGCGAGAGGAGAGAGGAGAGGAGAGGAGATATTCATATCAATACTATCTCCCCTATAGGCAAATTTTGCTTACACTAAGGTACTAAAAAATCAATTAACAGTTACCCACCT
>NW_010411762.1:0-4959 GCF_000710305.1 Buceros rhinoceros silvestris | reverse complement strand
GAGGAGAGGAGAGGAGAGGAGAGGAGAGGAGAGGAGAGGAGAGGAGAGGAGAGGAGATATTCATATCAATACTATCTCCCCTATAGGCAAATTTTGCTTACACTAAGGTACTAAAAAATCAATTAACAGTTCCCCACCTTTCAGCAGAATAACTACGATCTTTTTAAAAGAGAAAAAAAAAACCAACAACAAACAAACCAAGAAACAGTCCCCCCAAAATGCCATTTTGTGGAGATCTAAAATATGTCTGTTGTAAAGGAATAAAGGAAGGAATCTTTATTACGCCAAAGAAAAGTTGAGCTGTTTGCCATTGAAATGAGAACTTTCCTCCCCAAAATGACCAAAATAACGAACCGAGGTTTTCCTCTCTCCTTCCTCCCACCCCTCCCCCCCTCATCTGTTAGCTGGAAAGGCTCAGATCATCTAGCAGTACCTATGTCAGACCACAGCATTTTGATTTAGTGTTGAGACGTCAACTTAAATTATTTCTATGGATAGTTCCCTTATGAGAGGAAAATTATCTCCATCAAAAAAATGTATCAGATGGGTGGGCTGCAGCTATCAATTACCTTCTGAGTACAAGCTTTGGCTAAATCTTGTTTGCTGCTTATTCCCTCGTGGGCCAGAGGTTAACCTGTTAAGTTGAGAACTGATCCCAAAGTAGACATTAATGTCTTAATGCATTTAGTGGCTGTGGATCTTTTTGGCGGCAGGCCCCTGGGATTGTATTGTTTCTCATACTTGACTAGGTCACCAATTGCAGAGGGCACCTGGAATGCTTGAATAAATATGGCTCGGTTTACCCTCTTCCCCCCGTTATTATTTCAAAGCTGCACGTCTTTCTACTGTTCGAGAGGTTCATGTGTCATGAAATATCTTCAAGGAAACAATAAGAATAATACAGTTGGTCTTTGAAGCAGCTTGGCCCGTCTTTCGTTGTGTTGTTTCAGGAACTGTTATTGTAGCTTTACAGGACTCCAGTTTTTACCAAAGGAAATTGTTTGGGTTTCGCCTTTCTCTGAATCACACTTTAGTACTGAAATGAGATAAAATGCTGACTGTTCACATGGGTCAAACTCTGAAGTATGGCTCCAGTATCACCAGCAAAGACTTAATTAGCATTTTTTTACTCTGGCATTTGCATCTAGGTGTTCTACTAGGCAAGGATAAATTTGAGGATTAAATCATAGCACAAAATAAACGAGAATGTATAGGTGTTCAGCGTATTTTGAAGACCCTGAAGGACTTTTCCAGCCACTAGCATTAGCCTCAGAATCATGAGTTCTTGGCTTTGATAACGTATTTTCACTGTAAAATCCTCTGCATAGAGGCTTGGAAAATATTATTGTTGTGCAGAGCTTGATCTTCATCTCTGCCCAGTCATAACCTTGGGTAGAAAGACCCACAGATGTTCTGTGAGTACCGTGGTTTGTACCTGCTAGCACAGCTTTGCCCCTTTGGGGTCCTGTGAGGAGAATTGAGTGATTGTCTTTCACAAACAATAACATTCCTGCAAACTTGACTGCGCTGTTTCCAGATGAAATTGAGTGTTTTCTGGGATTATTATTGTGAGAGAGACATTGGTAAACCCTGTGCCAGAGTTTCTAGACACACTGGAAAATAAAAATAATTAAAAAAAAACTTACACAAGGATTTAACCACAAATTTCACAACCAAGACTATGTCTACAGGTATTTTATATCAATTACAGTGGCTGCTGATGGAACGAAAATGCATTAAAAATAATCAGACCTGAAGGCAAACAGCAGTTGTATGAAATAAATAACAGGGAGATGGTGTTTGCAAAAGCCTTGTAAGGAGGGGCTGTTCTTCCAAAGCGCCATGTTACCTTCCTGCAAAGTCCCAGGCTTCCGAGTCCTTTTAAAGGACTCAGCTGCTCATGGGTGATATCAGCCTTCAGCTGGATCAGTCCCAAAATGAGCCACCCAAGAATCAGACCACACGGTTTGCAGCCAGGACTGTGCATGCATAGGCAATTACTCCAGGAGAAAGTGATGAGAGAAAATGTAACGTAAACTCTGCACTCAGCCAATAAATCTTACAGTAGCCTAATTTTTCTAGGACTGATGCCTCGAGCAATACCTGTGTGGGCCGGAAAGGAAGGAATTAAAAAAAGTCTTGAAGTTTCTAAAATTCCCTTATCCTGTTTATCAGAACACTGCTGCTTCTCTTAAATTGTGACCTTTCCCTTGGGGATTTTGCTCTCCAGATGAGGCTTCAAAGCCTTTGGGTCCTTGTCCAAGAGTGGACCAGAAACACGTATCGTGCCCAACTGCAACTAATTTCATGCTGTCAAAGTAACCTCTGCGTCAGCAGCTGCTGCCTGTTTTCAGGAGACTTTTGTAAATCTGACCAATGTCAGCTGACTGGGGCTGGGAAATAAAATCTTTCTTTTTGGGTCATATTCTCTACTTTCTTGTCAAGTATTGCATATTCAACGTTTCAAACAGGTAGCCAGCTCAGCTGCAATCTGCTTGTGATCATTATACACTTAGGAAAAAAACAGTGAGTTGCAGTCTTCAGGCTTACGATCCCTTTTCCTGGACCAGGGAGGAACATCGGAGGTGACTTCACCCACCTCAGTCAAGGAAGATCCCATTGTTTTTCAATAGTCTTCATCAGAGGGAATAAAACAATGGCAAGGTGAAGAAATCATAATAATTCTAATGGGCTGGTCTTGTTTCTGCTTTGCAGAGAAAAAATTGAACAGCTATTTGCTTTGTAGAAATTTCCCCACAGACAGGTTTTTCCCCCCAGACCCACTTTCTCAATTTTTTTTCCTTTAAACAGAACATGAAGTCTTCATTTATTGACTTAGCAGCCATCTGGTTTCAGTCAGTAAAAGAAAAATTTCAACAGCCATTTTGAGAAAACATTTGCTGAAAGTTTTTGCTAAATGGATTTTAGAACATCACGTTGGTTTTGCTAGATTTTTTTTTTTTCAGTTTCCTAGAAGGACTTTTGTCTTTTCAATCTAAATAAAGTTTCAGTGGGGAAAAAAATAACAAACAGGGAAAAAAACCCAACCAATTTATGTACAGCTACAATTTCCCCAAGAAGGCAAAAAATCTCTTCCTCCTCTTAGTAGAACACAAATGACACGCTTTTTTAAGAAATAGACAATATATTTAATACTCATTTTGTATTTAATACTCATTTTGTATTAACACCATATTTATTCTTACTGAATAAATAATTGAATATGAATAATTGAATATAAATTTAAATTAGCAGAACCCCCCTTTCCTGTGCTAAGCTAAACATTGCTTTATTGTGGCATCTCTCACTAGAGCTCAAAATCACAAACAAGGACTGTTAAATCATCGGTCAAGTAAAGCATCATAACGGATCACACTCTGGTACCACTTGTGCAAACTCTCCTAAATTAAGTACATTAAATTCATACCCTTAATTAACGGTACTGCACCTATATGGGCAGTTATTGCGCTTTAAAAACAGCTAACCTGAGAATTCTTAGCCCTGTTTTGCTATCAGTTTAAGTCAGAAAAAACATATTTTTAGCCAAATCAGGGATATTGAAGCTGAGGGCTGGCGGGGTGGGGGTGGTATAAATAAGAAATAAAACAAAACTGAATTTCTGATTGGCTCTAATTTTTATCCAGGAAGGTGGAAATGTTTTCAGTTTTGGTTGGGGTTGTGACTTTACTGTAAATTGCTCAGCTGTTGTTCAACTATCAGGAACTACCTCAGTTATTCTGTGATTGTGGGATAGTCGTTTATCCCATTTTTTCATATATTGACTATAAGGATAAAGTAAACTGATTGGCAGACCTCACACAGACATTCTTGGAGCCCACAAGACTTGAGGTGCATTTTGAGTGACCTTATAAGCAGCAACTTATAAGGTGATTGAAAAACTCTAAAGATTTTTTCATGAAAATTAACCTGTAAAAATAAAACACGTTGTTTCTTTCAGTGGTTGTGCTGACACAAGCCGGTCCTACCTTTTCTATCCACATTTTTAGTTCTTGCCCTACTCAGCCTCAGTCTTTTCTATCACATCGTAATCGTGTTACATGGTGAACAATAACATTTTATCCATTTGTACTAAAATTAATCTTTTTTCTTTATCATTGGTGGTACCATTTCTACTGCTTATTTTTCAGCAGAATTGGTTGCCTGGTCCAGTTTTACTCATGGTCCCATCTCAGCACAAATTGTATGAAGACAAAAAAAATAGCAAATAGGGCATCATGGCAAGGAAAGCATCTCTCAAGCCTCGCAGTCTCCAGCAGGAAGGTCTGTTTAACCATCCCCAGGAGTTTTATGCACCAGCAAGGCGGAGAAAGACCAGGCAGTGCCTGAGCTTCAACTTTGAAAATGTCATGGTGGATTTAGGTACCTAAATCCCTTTAATAACCCATCCCTAAGTGATTTGGCTGAGGTCATAAAGACATTTTAGAACAAATAGGGGAATGAAGCCCAGATGTGCTATCACCCATATGGGCGTTCGAACTCCTCTTCTAGGTTTCCCCTTTTCCCCTGAACTCGACAGGGATATGCCTGCTCCTTCATCACAACATCTCCCTAATACCTTTAAGATGGGCAGAACTCGCAGCCTCCATCTTTGATGGTTCAGAGCATCAAGGACAATCATACAATTGCCATGAGGGGCAGGATTTGAAACAATAACAACAACAACAACGGCGAGCAAGCAGAGGGGTTTTTTTCTCTATTTCACTCCCAAGGCGAGGAATTTTTACAATACCCTCTGGAGTTCCCCTGGCCTCAGCATCAAATATCGAGTGCAGCAGCCAAGAACAGGCCCACACCCTGCACAACTTGCCAGCAATAATTAATTAACTAAGGAGCAAACAGCAGCAAATATTCCCTGCATAGGCTCACACGGTTTCATTTGGTTACATTCCAGTGATTGGAGTGTCACTCCACCTCTTTGTTTTGTCTCTTTCCACCACC
>NW_010411761.1:0-342 GCF_000710305.1 Buceros rhinoceros silvestris | reverse complement strand
GGCGGGGCGGCGGCGGGGCTGTCCTGGCCCTTGCCGCCGGCACAGCCCTGGTGCTCATGGCAGGCTCAGACGGGCTCGTTCCCAGCGGGTTTCTGGTCTTGGTGGGTCTGGGCAGAGCTCTGAGCCCTGGCTCCAGCTGGGCAAGAGGCTCAGAAACAAAAGGAGCATCAAACTGATCTCTGTTCTTTTCTTCAGCCAAAAAACCCAAACCTTGGGACGTAACTCTGTGCAGCGTCCTGAGATCCTGCTCCCTGTCCCCAGGCCGGGGGCTGCTCCTGTTGCAGACCCCGTTCCCCACTTGCCGACTGCAAGCCCAGCGCAGCCCCATCTCTGCTTGGTGCC
>NW_010411760.1:0-933 GCF_000710305.1 Buceros rhinoceros silvestris | reverse complement strand
GCGGTCTCCCCCCAGCTCCTTCCTGGTGAGCCAGACTGCGGACACCCATCAATTAGGGGTTGATTCATGGGCCAATCAGCGGGTAATTGTGCTGGGGCCGGCGGCTGGGAGGGAGAGGAGGGACACACGGCTTCAGCCTCACCCCGCACTGGTGTGGTCGGGGGAGCCAAGAAAGCCTCAGCACTATATAGCACACCCCCCACCAGGCTCAGGGACGGGGGTCCCGAGGGCACCCAGGGCGAGGGGGATCCCACAGCATTTGCGGGGGGATGACAGTTTTTTGCAGCCCAGCAGGACCCGTCCCCTGCCACCCGTCCCTCGCATGTCCCCGATCACGTCCCTTCACCCCGTGGCACGCCGGGGACGGCCAGACGGGTAGTTCTTGCCCCATCACACGTCCCCTCCCTCTCCTCTTCCTCCTCCTCGAGGCCACTCCAGCAGCCCCCAGACCAGGCTGGTGGTCCACCTTAAAGCCAGACCCCTAACCCCTGCATCGGGGGGCTTTTGCTACCCCAGGACTGGGTTTGTGGCTCCCTCTCAGGTCCCCCCACACAACTGGGTCCCCTCGGGGCGGGGAGCTGCAGCCCGGACTCGGTGCCCACCCGGTTGTAAATACTCTCCTAGGACAGGGTGAGTTGGGTGCTGGCACCAAGAGGGGTCACAGGGACCCCTCGCACCACCAGTGAGGAGTCACACGCCCTGACCCTGCACTGGGTGATAGCTCTGATGTCCCCAAGCTTCATCCTGCCCTTCACGGAGGGCTCAGCACACGCCCCGGGCCGAGCTCAGCTCCTTTCCCTCCGTCAGCAGCTTTCGGCTGTTTCCCGGAGCGCGTTTCCTTCCCTTCGTGTCCCAGCGCAAAGCCCCCCCGTCCTGCCCCGCTCTGGCCTTGAACCCGCAGCCGCCCGCTGCCCTCCTGCCCGAACGGAGCCC
>NW_010411759.1:3653-5490 GCF_000710305.1 Buceros rhinoceros silvestris | reverse complement strand
CGTCAGAGGCGGGGGCTTTCCTGCCTGCTGATGCTGCCCACAGGTTGAACATCCCACGTCTGTGGAAACGGGGCTCAGCGTTTGCCCCAAAGCACCTTTTGCCCAGTTTGTGTCCAGCCAGGCCGGTAAAAACCGTGAAGGATCACGAGTACACCCAGGAGTACCAGGGTAGTAGTTCCGTTTGTACAAGTCTTGGCTGCTGTTCTTTGAGTATCAAAGTTCTTCTCGGAGGAAGTTTGGTGATACCGGGAGGTGCCCCGGGGCACTGGTTATGGTGGGGAGAGACTCTGGTAAATCTCTGCGTCTCTTGGGCTCCTTCAAGTGCCGCGCGCTGAAAGCCCCCACGTTCACCGCCGAGCCGTGAAGAGCTGAAGCATTTTGATCTTCTCAGCTGGAACAGCTTCTCCTCCCAGGCTGATTCCAACGGCTCCTAATGGATGCTCCGAGGATGCCGTGACTCAGCTGAAATCCAGCCCCGGATGAGCTGCTCACCACAGCCCAGGGACAAGCTGCCAGCACCAGCGGCTGCGGGGAATTACGGCAGAGAGCATAACGACGGGTGAGCGGGTGGGTGTCACGTATGTCTGTCGATAGCACCGGCGTTCCGCAGAAAGAACCGGCCGTTGGAGCTGTGCTGTGGCGAGGGAGGAGGGGGAGCCCAGCCTCCTGTGTGGGGGTCTCCTCAGCCCTTCCAGGAGGAAGAAGCAACATCTGACCCCCAGTTTCACCATCGAAGTGTTCAGCAAAGCCCAGAAGCTCCGACTCGGGGTTGGGGAAAAGCAGAGTGTGAATGTTTAGCTGCGGAGATGGCGGAGGGAGCTCCTTCAGGGCCTGTCAACCAAATGCTTTTTGTTTTTCTCAGGCTTTCTCATTGCCGTGTTTCCTGCCTGTGCCTGCGAACGTTCCCCTGCAGCCGAGCAGCCCTGGGTCAGAGCCCAGGCTCACAGCCAGCCTCGCTGCTCTCCGCTCCGCACAAGCCCGCTGCTGACAAAAAGGACTCGTGCGTCCATCTGGGGAAGAAAAGAGGCAGCACAAGAGTGTTTGGCTCCATAGTTCAGCTCCAGCTTCATGGAAATGAAAAGTCCAGGTTGCTGCGGAGTCCCTGCTGTGTCCAGCCGTGCTCAGCACGGTGCTGGGTCCAAGCTGCTCGCTGGAGCGGAGGCAGGGCTCCTGGAAAGATGCTCTGCCAGGCAGAAGTGGCAGCATCTCAGCAAAGCTGGGTGTGTGTGAGAAGGTGAAAAAAACTCGGAGGAGAAGGTGAATAAGCCCTGGAGCTCACTGACTCACCTGAGCACGGGGCGCATCCCGACTGCTGCTCGGCGAAACCCCAGGCGAGGGCTGCCAGAGCTGCTCAGGAGCCAGCCAGGTCTCAGCCCATCGTGGCCAAGGTGCTGGAGCACTCTGCGGGGTGAGGGGCTGCGCACGCTTGGGTGCAGCCCATCCTCTCCCTCACACCTCACACGCTGGGTGGGTGGAAGGGCAGAGCTGAGCATCCCGCGGTCCCCAGCCGGGATCCCAGGCACTGCGCGGAGGCTGTCCCAGACAACAGGGACCATGGCAGACACGGCCTTCGGCTTACGGGACGCTGCTCGCCATCTCACTGGACCCGAGCGTCGGCGCAGCCCGGGGTCACCAGCTCTGCCGGCATCCAGCAAAGCCCACGCGGACATTCCTGGAGCGTTTTCCTACGAGGCACTGCAGGCTGGTTCTCTTCCAACCCCAGCACCCGCCAGCCAGACCCTGCGCTCCTCCCTCGGCCACGGTCCCCCTGAGACCCGCTGCTCCCAGCAGCTGCGGGGTTGCTCTCCCCCTTCCCAGCCCTCCACGTTCACGATCC
>NW_010411759.1:3248-3572 GCF_000710305.1 Buceros rhinoceros silvestris | reverse complement strand
ACCTGCGGGGTTGCTCCCCCCCTTCCCACCCCTCCACGTTCACGATCCGCTCCCAGCTGCCAGGAGCTTCCCAGTATCAAGCAGGGCTTTGGGGAATTGTTTTCCACAGGCTCCAGCTGCTGTTTAGCAGCACCAAGGGCGCGGAGCCCTCCAGGACCCGGCAGCTCCGCCGCAGCCCCCGTGCGTGGCAGCCACCAGCCTCTTCGAGCCCCGTCCGAGCTGAGGCAGTAACAATCATGCTTTTGTCTCCCGGCTCTGAACGGCTTTATTCCCGCCGTCGGCTCTCGGGGCAGGAGGCGGTCTCCTAGGCCACAGACGCACGTT
>NW_010411759.1:2701-2999 GCF_000710305.1 Buceros rhinoceros silvestris | reverse complement strand
CGATGCCCGGCATTGCTGAGCGGTCCCTTCTCTGGGTCGACCCCCATGGCGGGGTTTGTTCACGGAGCACAAAAGAGGGGTTGGAATGACAGAGCAGATCCTGCCCGCTGTGAGTTTGGGGTGGAATCCCCCAGGAATAGGCCCTGGCTGCGGGGCGTGTGCGAGGAGCAGGGTGTTGGCGAGCAGAGAGAGCCCCAGTCTCGACTCAGTGCCCCCAGGACCCCCTACCCCACGGCCTCTGGTGCAAGCATTTGCGGCTGGCGCCCCGGGGCGTTCCCAAAAACACACGCTGGGGGCG
>NW_010411759.1:1222-2668 GCF_000710305.1 Buceros rhinoceros silvestris | reverse complement strand
TTGCGTGTGCGTGGGCACGCAGAGCCCGTCGCTCAGCAAAGCTGTGACCCAAGTGATGCTGCTGCTGCCCCCCAAGCAGGTCACGCTGTGAGCGGCTCTGCCCCCGAGATCTCACCCTCCCGAGCCAAGGGAGGAGTGGGTCCTGCTGGTTCTGATGGGAGAAGCTTGAGGTGAGGGCAGAGCCCCCGAGAGCGGGAGGTGAAGCTGAAGAAGGGCTCCCCACACCCGTCGCTCAGCAAAGCTGTGACCCAAGTGATGCTGCTGCTGCCCCCCAAGCAGGTCACGCTGTGAGCGGCTCTGCCCCCGAGATCTCACCCTCCCGAGCCAAGGGAGGAGTGGGTCCTGCTGGTTCTGATGGGAGAAGCTTGAGGTGAGGGCAGAGCCCCCGAGAGCGGGAGGTGAAGCTGAAGAAGGGCTCCCCACACCCCCTCTGTGGCTGTACCCCAGTGGGCCCTGGCCAACACCCAAGGAAGGGGACACTGGCGTGTTCTTGGGGGACACCCAAGGAAGGGGACACTGGCGTTGTCTTGCTCTTCTCCCCGGGATGGTGCAGCCAGGGGAGACGCCAGCACGGTGCGAGCTCCTGCCGTCCCAGCTTTCCTAAAACAATCCCCTGGTCACCACGGGCCACTGTCCCTTCGCTGGTGGTTACCCAGATGTTTGGGGACGCAGGGACGGCGCGGCCAGAGTCCTCCTGCAGAAAATAGGCAGCTGTCCATGAGGCACGTCCTGGTCTGAGCGCTGCCCACCGTGGTCTTCAGAGATGACCAGAGAGCTGAGGGGGTCTGCAGCAGGCTGGGAGTGAGCCAGGAGGTGGGAAATGGGGGGTCCTGAATGGGCTAGAGCTGGCAAGGGCGGGAGGAGGGGAGATCCTCCAGCGCTGCCCACCGTGGTCTTCAGAGATGACCAGAGAGCTGAGGGGGTCTGCAGCAGGCTGGGAGTGAGCCAGGAGGTGGGAAATGGGGGGTCCTGAATGGGCTAGAGCTGGCAAGGGCGGGAGGAGGGGAGATCCTCCAGCCCCCCGCGGAGAGCGCAGGCAGCTCCGGGCTCCAGGAGCTGCGTGACGCAGCGCCAGATGCACCGAAGCTCGCCCTCTCACCCGCTCTGAGCATCTTTGGGATGTCAGCGGTGCGCTGCGGTGCTTTAGGGACGGGTCTCACCCCAGGGCAGCAAGGGCCCGTCCCTCCAGCCGGCCGGGCTCGCTGGCACAGGCTGGAGAGGCTCCACCGCTCCCCATTAAACGATCCTTATCTTCCCCAGCAGCTGTCTGGGAGCTCAGGGATCCTCCCGGCCACAGGTCACAGTGGGGTTCAAGGCACAGCCCACTTCCATCTCATCCTCAGTGCTGGCCAGAGCCAGGACCACCTTTCACAGGAAGAGCTCCCCGGCGCCGTGACGCCTCCGCGCTGCCGCCGAGCCCAACACTCTGGTTTCGGCAGGGCGCAC
>NW_010411759.1:635-973 GCF_000710305.1 Buceros rhinoceros silvestris | reverse complement strand
CCTCCCGTTGGAACCGGGCCGGTGTGGGGTGCTTCCTCCCCAGCCTGCCTCGGGTCTTGGCCGGCTTTCCCAGGGAAATGAAGCCGAGCAGCGCTGTGTGCGTGGCTCTGCCTTCCACAACACCCTTCAAACCTCTCACCTGATTCCAAGAGGAGCGGATGCGGCAGGGCGCACCCTGGCCAAGGGCAGCATCTTCAGGCTGGCGCAGGAGCCCATCAGCCAGCAGCACGGTGGGCGACGGTCCGAGCCCAGGGGCTCCCTGTGCTGCAGCTCCCGTTGGAACCGGGGCGGTGTGTGGTGCTTCCTCCCCAGGCTGCCTCGGGTCTTGGCCGGATTTC
>NW_010411759.1:0-318 GCF_000710305.1 Buceros rhinoceros silvestris | reverse complement strand
CTGCTGCCCCGCGCTCAGCCACAGGGTACCTGCCAGCACCAAACTCAGCCTCTCCACACGCAGCTCTGCACCCAGGAAAGCCCCAAAGGCAGCCCCAGATCACCCGCGATTGCTCTGCAGGGGCAGACCCCGCGTCTCCTGGGACCACGGTGATGCCCGGAGAGTTCCTGTCGGCACAGGGGTCCCCCACAGACCTTGCTGCACGCCAGACTGGTTAACTGGGTGGTGGGAGATGGGTTTGAATCCCCCATCGTGGTGCTGCCTCCCGAAGCGTGGCGCTGCTCCGTACCCTGCGTGCGTGGGCGCACCACCCCGGGG
>NW_010411758.1:812-1522 GCF_000710305.1 Buceros rhinoceros silvestris | reverse complement strand
CTCTTCGGCAGGGACCGTCCAGCAGCAGTGCTCTGCCCCCGCTCCAGAGGGGCCCGACGAGAGCGGAGCGGGAGCACGGGCTGGCGGAGCGAGCGGGGAGTCCCCGTGGGCTGGTTTACAGCTCCTCAGGGCTCACTCCAGACATGCTCGGGGATTCTTTTGCGACAAGGCTTTGTCAGGAGGGCTTGAGCATCCTACCCACACGTCTTGGTGACAGGTTTTTCCCCAGAACACCTCGTGACACTGCAGGATTGCATCTTAATTTAATCACCCACCGTGGTGACCCCATGCTGAGCACTCTGGGAGACACTGATTTCACTGGAGCACTTCGAATCTGGGACAGGAGCCCTTACCAGGAGCCCAGCTGTCAGTCCTGCCTCTGCACAGCTGGGAAAGCACTGGAGCAAAAGTCCTCCCGCAACAGACACCAGTGGGAAAACTCCCAGCTGGATCACAGGAGGGTTTGGGTTGAAGCGATCTTTAAAGATCATTCTCCTTTCTGTGGGCAAGGACATCTTCCACTAGACCAGGTTGCTCAAAGTGCCATCCAACCCAAGCGCGAACACACCTGGAGATGGATCATCCATGACCTCTCTGGGCAACCTGGGCCAGCATCTCACCATCCTCATTGTAAAACCTTTCTTCCTTATTCTTCTCATCTGACTCTCCCTCTGGCAGTGGAACCATCAGCCCTTGTCCTGTCCCCACAG
>NW_010411758.1:0-453 GCF_000710305.1 Buceros rhinoceros silvestris | reverse complement strand
TGCTGCTGGCCTGCGAGTGCACGGTGCCGGCGCCTGTCCAGCTTTTCATCCATCAGTATCCCCAAGTCCTTCTCCGCCGGGCTGGTCTCAGCCCATTCCTCCCCCAGCCTGGGCTGATTCTGGGGATTGCCCTGACGTGGCCTTGTGGAACACGGTGGGGTTCCCACGGGCCCACCCCTCCGCCCCACTGGGTGGATCCCATCCCTTAGGCCTATTGACTGCATCACCCAGCTCAGCTCAGAGCCCTCTGAGGCAAGTCCCGTTTCCGGGCGCCCTGGACTCCACCGCTGCAGTGAAAGTACAGGAACCTCCCTTGAGCCCTTCTTGACCTCCCTGCTCGAGCAGCTCTGTGCCGCCAGCAGCCTGCCCCAGGGACAGCCCTTGCTGCTGGAGACGGTCCTGCCCATCAAGAGGGGTCGGAGGGGCAGCGAACACCCAGCTCCCACCCAGCAG
>NW_010411757.1:6761-16322 GCF_000710305.1 Buceros rhinoceros silvestris | reverse complement strand
AACCTCCTGCGGAGCAACGCTCCCCGCGCTGGGGACCACTGCGGGCTATCAGCGCTCCAGCAGCCTCGGGGTGAGAGGGAAGGAGGTTCACAGCATTCGGCTGATTTTCTTTGACCCCAAAGGCTTCGATCTGTTTTGTAAACACTGCTCTGTGGTTTTCTTTTCTTTTCTTTTTTCTTTTCTGTTTTTTCTCCTCTGTTGTTTTTTTCTTGTCTTTTTTTATATTCTTTTTCTTTTCTTTTTTCTTTTTCTTTTCTTTTTTCTTTTTCTTTTCTTTTTTCTATTCTTTTTTCTTTTCTTTTTCCTTTTTTCTTTCTTCCTCTTTTTTCTTTCTTCTTCTTTTTTCTTTTCTTGTTTTCTCTTCCCTTTCTTTCCTTTTTTATTATATAGATCCTAATAACCATTCGGGAGACATTTCCTGTAATGAATTGCAATACGTGTATGATCAAGAACTAGTCTGATCTTGTCCTGACCAGGCACAAACTCTGAGGCAAGGTGATTCCAAATATTTTTTTTCCTTCCTTTGAAAGCTAGCAACATTGGATTCAATACATACCCAAGAGCTAGAGAAGTGAGAGAGAGCATCCTGAAGGATGCAAATCTGAACTTGAGAAATCCTTCTGTGGTGGAGCTAAATGACTTAATAAGTTCTGTCCACATCGAGCATTCCCTCAGAATTCAGAAAAGTTCTTCATAGCTGGGCTCACCAGCCCTTCACTTAGTGTCTACCAGACAACAAAGCCTCCTTTATCCAACCTGAGAACAGACCTCAACAGTTAAAGGACTAACAACTCTTGTTTACAGATGTTATTTTTGGCTAGTGATTCTCTGGTAGTGACTCACGAAGTCACTTGGAAAGAGACAGACAGATATTAGTATTTGACTGACTGGTTGAGTTCAATGTTAAAAAGTTAACCGTGGTTCTGATGCAGGAAGATTAAAACCAGCTTGTTTTACAGTTCCTCAAGGGTCGGAGTAAGTAACACAAGGGGGAATCCAAGAAACAGAGGCTTTTTTTGCTATCCCTGAATCGAGATGTCCTGCTTTAGTGAGGACAAATGGATTCCGATAACAGAACATATCCCCAGTGAAAAGGCACCGCCACAGCTACTCAGCCTCAAAGGCAGCACGATGCTGGAAAATTCCCCTCATTCATAAGAGATTTTGCAGCTAGTGGTTTTGTTTGCTGCATCAAAGAGTTTTCATTTCTTACAACAGCTTTTTAATGGTTCAACCTCTAGCAAAAGTCTCTTTTTACAGATAGGCAATGGAGTGGAGAAGAAAGTCATCTCCAGCGCTGCACTAGTTAATAGCACTTAACTAGTGGCTTGTTAAGAGATCACACTGATAAGGAAAGAGGTGATGCTGATGATGTTTAGGTTGGTAGGGAAAACTAATACCACATCTGGAAGCTTTAGGGTTCTAGGCATGATGGGGATTTTCCCCAATCTCTTGGCAAGAATAATCCCTATGTAGGAAATATAACCATAGGAATGAGACGGCGTCTTGTCATGGAAAACGCTGACATTTAATACAAAAGCTGAGCTACTGGGAAAAGAGTTTCATGGAAGTCTGAGCTTACATTCGGAAGTTTAGAACATTCCTTGGAATGTGTCCATCTTTTGTTAGCTCTTTTGGTTTTAATGCTCGTGAGATATAGGTCTGGTGTTAAAAAGAGTTGTTCAAAAATGCCAGTCAGAGGGGAAAAAGGGTTTATCTATCTCCTGATAGAAAATGGTTTAATTCAGTAGTGGATTGTACTGCTGAACACGTATACGTGTCAGCACCAACTTAAACTGAGGGAGGCTCAGTATTATTATATAAAAATGAAGGTCAGTCACCAGAAGCCAGCAGCATTGTACAGCTGGGGGTGGGATGGGACAGGACACACCAGACACAGCCAGGCAGGCAGCCAAAGAGTGTCCAAGCTCTCTTCATGCACCCAGCACTTGAGAGATAGTGAAGCTGCCCTGTCAGACTATCCTGGTTGAGGTGACACTATTGGATGTTAAAACATGATATTTAAGATCTCTGCCTACTAGTCTTGACTTTCTTGAGGACATCGAATATAAAAGCACCCCGTGCTCCAGGTCTGTGGTCCTGGGTGTGGATTAGAGCTGTCAATGATAGACTCATTAACAGCAATCTTTAAAAAAAAATTAAAAATAAAACCTCCAGCTTTCAAAGCTTTTAGAAGAAAGGGCTGAGGGAGGATCGGGAAAGACCTGGTAAAGCACCCTTTCCTTAATTATATGTGGAAAAAATACTGCTCTCAAAGAGCTAATTCTTAGTTTAAAAAAAATAATGTTAAGAACCCAGAACAATGTGAATGAGTAGATAGTGTGCCAGAACTCTGCCACTCTCCTGGGTGTTCAAGTCTGTGAGTTCTGCAGAGGAGAAACAAAGAGATGATGTGCAGTGAAATCAGGACCTGATCACACCAGGGCAAAACAATTTTGAAGGGACTTACGCAGGGACAGTATGTGAAATCCGAGAGTATTTATGATCAACTGGTTATAGGTAAGAGCATCATGCTGCAAATGGTAACTCCTCTTTAATGAAGGAAATATTATTAAAAATACCTTTTCCCCTCAAACAATACCTTTCCTGGTGCTGCGCACCAGCCTGTGGGTGGATCAGATTTGTTCCAGAATATTTCTCATACAAGGTGTTGCTCCGTATGGAGGGGTCAAGCAAGTAGCAAATGACACTTTTCATGGCTAATAGTTTCAAATCATTATCCCTGTGTAGGTGGCACTGAAGTAATAAACATCTTGAACTTTCCATTGCTTGAGAGCAAAGCTGCATTTGTCCCATGAAGTCATAAGCTTCCGTATTTTACAGAAGTAATTCATTGGCAGGTTGTAATAGTTCGTCTAGCGCCCCTGCAGTGATGTGCATTGAGCAGCGTATCATTTAACTGCCCTGCCGTACAAGTATGGGAGGGCGGGGGAAGGCCATGACACCCCTTAGTTCTGAGAAAGACAAGTCTTTTCATGAGCAGACACAGCACAGCTTCTTCATCGCAGCTGGAGCTCAGAGGGCACAGCGGTGCCTCAGCTGCCAGTACTGCTTCCTCCCAAAGTTCAGTGTCGTTATTAAAAGCTAAGGATGCAGGATGCATGTACATGGATAACGAGGAGACCGTGATGTATGTCATGAGTCGTGTTATCCTGCTCAAACTTCGTTTCAGAAGGCCCACAGGGCTCTAAGCTTTTCGTTGGCAGACAGCTAAAACTGCAGATACTTTGATTCCTCCTAAAGCCAGGACGTCCAGCCAAATAAAAGCATCAAGAGCAGCAATCTGTTGACAGCAGCATGTACGCTGCCAACTTGATTGATGCGTGTGGCTCTAGAAGCAACTGTTGTGGTTCCATAAAAACAAAAACCCGAGAACATTGAGTATAATCAAGTCAAACATCATCTACAAGCCCCTAGCTGATCTTTCACTTGTATTTTCAAGTCCTGCCAGCTGCCCGCACATTTTCTCGCTCTTTGAACTATGCTTCACTTAGGAAACCAGATGTAGTATTTTCTCAATTAAATAAGAGCAGTATTTATCTGCCATCCTGACAGCCTGTGCCCTCATGTCCAGATATACAGATTAAAAATAACAAGAGTAGAGTAGAATCACTGGGCTGAAGATAAAATATCCTTACAGAAGCAAGTTACAAATTCAGGATATCATAAATACTTCTTTTCTCCTCCAATGACTTCACAAAGTTACTTAAGCACTTCCAGTTCCCTTCACAATAGGCTCTGCATCCCGTCTTTTTGTGGTTCATTAAGTCTGCTTATATCTTTAGAACATCATCATCCAAGTTAGAGCAGTAAGGGTGAATCTGACGTCCCGTACCAGACCACAGCCAAGCACTGTAGCTCCTGTGCACAAGGGACAACCTTGCTCTGGTCCTTTTGCCCTCCTGCATGAAGAGGTCTCCTGCTCCCCGTCCAAGTGTGAGGGGACCATTCCCAGTGTTCAGAACAAATGGACAGCTGAGTTCAAGGAGCCTGCAGCTGCAGTAGTATACAGTGAGTTGTCATGCAGATTCCTAGAGATATTGAATAACTACGTCTGAGGAGCGTGGGTGTAACCCCATTACTCCTGGTCTGCTTCGTTCTTCCTCTGACACTACGCAGCTGGTTCACTACACTGTTTAGACAAGCAACTGAACCAGGAGCGGTAATTATAGCATTGGAAGTGAAAGTGTGGAGAAGGCTTCACACACAGCTGGCTCACCTGTACCCTCCCCGGGAACAGCACCTTTGCCAGTCACCACCAGCACACTGAAGGCCTGTGCCTTTTCCCAGGGCATCCAGCTCCTGAAATCAGTATGGAGGTCACCGAGCCACCCACACAGCCAGCACTTCTCTCTGCAGTCCAGTCTGAGAAGTAGGTTTCAGCACATCTGCAGTTGTGTCCATCTGCTCCGTTAGTTCTGGCCTCGTTGTTCCCCAAGACACAATTTACACCAGGAAACACTGAAAATTCTCAGCAGGCAATCGGAATTTTTGCAAAACCAGACAGCAAGATGTCCAAATCTGTTGGCCAAGGGTTTCTCCACACAACGGAGGAGTCATCATAAAAGCAAGGATTGAAAGGATTTATATGTCAGGCTGGGTTGGTTGTTTGCATAGTAGAAGATTCATTTATAACTCTCACAGGTGAACGCGAACAGCAGGCAGCTTGTCACATGTTATCAAAAATATTCCTGGAATATTGGCAGGCATTGCCTAGGGATTATTTTCTTACAGAGAAATAAGTCTTTGAGAGAAAAATTAACCGAACCACTCTGTGTTAGTACCAACACCTAAAGAAGAATTTTTTTAAAATTCACTGGAAACAAAGAGGTTTCTGAAGTCCACCATAGTCAGCAGAGGCCATCTGCCTTGAGCTGAGTCTGAGGAACACGAGTCTGGGTCTAGGCTGGCCTCTCCTTGTTGTCGCTGTAGCTTTTTAAAACCTACCCATAATAGATATGCCAACATCTGCTTCTAGAAACTTACTCCCACTTGGGGGAGGCTTAACAGGCTGCCCCCGCACTAAGCAGTGAGTGAGACATCCCCGTAGCCCCTCCCAGTGGATTCTTGTTCCTTGGGAGGATTATCGCTGTGATACAATAACAAGCACATCATGGTTGTTGATTTTCCTTGTAGAAAAAGCTCTTTACAGACAGTAAAAATTAAAGACGGTATTTCAAGGTGAGGTCAGGGTTTAGAAACTGCAAAGAGCTATCCAGGACCTAAGGGTGGTTATTTTCTTTAAAATCAGTTCTGTATTAGTGAGCTTTGCCCCAGTGTAGTGAGAGTTAAACCCTCCACCCGGCCCTTAAAAGATTCAGGCCACCAAATTCTGTTTCCTCTACACAGGCGAGTGTGGGATTGCAGCGTGTCTGATACGCTGCTAAATCCTGCCATAACTTTCCACTGGGGAGAACTCTGCATGGTCTGAAAGACCTGGGGCAGAAACAGCAGCAGCACGCGGTGTACGTGGTAGGAAATGCAAAGAGACAAGATCCCACCAAAGCAAGGTGGCATTTTGGCTCTATTCTAAGCATTTTGTGGCCAGCTCAATTCCTTGGAACATCTTTTTAGTGGCTTCAGAGGTGCCGTTTTGTTGCGGTACACTGTTGTGGTACACTGGGTGGCAGTATAGGCGCTCGGAAGATTACGTGCTTATGTTACAGGAATGCAGTAACCACCCACGATGGGCGAGGCTTAGTGGAACACTATATAATTCTGTTCATTACATAATAAAGTGCCATTTTGCATCTTCTATATTAGAATAAGTGTCTAAATGGACCTTGACGGCAGAGGTCAAGTGCCAAATATCACAACAAGTTGCCACACCATTTGTTACCTCTTAGAGTGGCTTCTTTTCTCATCGACGCAGCCCTACGATACTGTCTGTGGAGGGAGAATACTCACAGTCAGCGTTGTAAAAGTTCCCATGTGAAAACCACAAATCAGGGAAAAGCTTCAATACCCTGCTCCAGCCTCAAGATCTTCTCCCTCTAGACTAGGACAAACAGTTCTTGCAAGCCCGTTTTAGTGATTAATACTGTAGATGCTTGTTACGGCGTATAGTCCCACTCCAGCCATACCAGTCCCTATCATTTTAGTGGACTTACTACAGTGGAACATGTCAGAAGGTCAAAGCCAGACTAAGTCGCTTGCACCGCATTGAAGTTAACAAAACCAACAACAAATATTTACATTTCTAAATCAACATTGCTTGTCTAGCGTGGCTGAATGAACACAGACCCAAAGTCTAGACACAGAGAACCCAGTGCAGGAGCCAGGACACTTTGGAGCGCAGGAGAGCCATGGCCGGGTTCAGGTCTAACATTACTGCGGGACGTTTAGTGGATGACTCTGGCCTGTTCCTCAGTTTCACTTTAAAATGTAGCAGTACGTGGCCAGCTCGCAATAAAGCAGGGAAGATAAAACCCACCAGGGACTGTGAACTGCTCAGATGACACCATGATGAAAATTGCATTGTAACACAGAATTATAAGAAATGTGAAGTTCCTGTGAGCACGTGCATTTTTTAAAGAGCAAATGCAATACCCTAAATGTTTCTTGTTCTTTGTGTTCTCAAATGATTGCACCTCCTGATATCACTTTTGGATTGTTACAGCCTGTATAAGGTCTTCCAAAGCAGAAAAGCAATCCAGCTTTGTCATTTACTAAAAGGTATTTTAGTTAAAGTGGAATCTGAGTTGAAAAACTAGACCTTTGTGCCTTCTTTGGAGCAGAAGTACTCCAGATCACATTCTGCAGGCTGATTCCTGAACCCTGCCCGATCTCCCACAGCTAAGGAGACAGTCTGGGAGGCAGTCAGCACTGCTTACTGTGTCCTGCTCCAGGTGTTATTCCATGTGCGGTTCATAAATAACCAAGGAGATCTCTGTATTCAGATACCTCTCTTTGCTGTTATTCTTTCTGCTGAAGACTCAGTTGGAGTTGTCTTCTCTCCCTTTATTTTGCCATAAATTTAAATGAAAATATGTGGGGGTGAAGATCAGTCATTTCTTTATGAGGTCCCTGAAGCAATTTACATCAGCTCCTTGCCCTGCCCAGGGCCCGTACACTGAACTCCAGCAGAAGGCTTACAGTGTAGAGCTGTGGGAAGGAAGACAATGACAGACCGAGATATAACTATGTCCCACCACCAAACATCTCGGTTTAAGATCTGTGGAGTAATTTCTGTTCCCATTCTCAAACAGGAGATGCTTGAGGCCTCTCTGATCTTCTGAAACCTGTGATGAGCTGTCACTGAAGAACTATACATGGGAGAACCCGAAGGATGTACAGAACACAGAATTCAGGGGACAGCTCTGGAGCTCATGCCCCACAATGTACGTATGTCCTCTGCCCATGGATGCTACTGCTGCCCAGCACACGTCTCCATTCATAATACCAGGCACTTGTAAGTAAAGCTCAAGGAAGAAAGAATCTGACCTCTTGTAAGAGGACAAACACTTAAGTTTCAACCATGATTTCTGGATAAGAAAGAAACAAAGTTAGCACGATGTATTGAGTTACTGCATTATTGAATTTCAACAGGAAATATTGGATATTGAATCACCTGTTGCATTGTATTGTTTTGGCCATGTTTAGAATAATGAGGATGAGAAATTCCAGACATATTCTTTCAGTGTTAGTTGTGTAAACACTTTGAGCAATGTGTCTACAGTCTCAACTTCCTTCCTCATTGCTTCAAGAGATTTACCAGAACACAAACTCAGACAAGCACCATAAAAATGGCGGAAAATAGGAGTCACCCTCACACACATTGTTCTTATAAATCCTGGAGACAGAACTGGTCATATGCTCCAAGACTTAAAATTATTGATCATTTTCTGGACTTCAGATGAACTCCTGAAGTTAGCAGTTGGGAAGCAGCGGATGCCAAAAGCGTAGAGAAGCATATCCATAGATACTGGAAGAGCCTAGCTGCTCATTCCGGAAAAGGTGCTTTTCCTACCTCTACCTTCCCGTCCTTCCTTCCCCTTTTATTGTCTATATTTGAGTTACTATGCTTGTCTTAAAACAAGGAAGAAAGGACACCTTTTATAACTAAGGCCTTTGATCTCGAGGTGTAACCTGTACGTTCACAAGTGAATCATGCACCTATAGTTGTTTCCTGATGCAGATCAAGTCACCATAAAGCGACCCACCACCATGACACCACTGTGTCTGTACCAGGGAAATCTGCCACTCTCATGAGTGAGTGTTTTGTAGGTTGTCCTCTTGGTTTTTTAACTGCAGTGCGTGTGCTGGAATTCCTAGGCACTCTAATCATGGGGATATAGGAGATTTTGAAGAATTTTCATTCTGAAGGCTCTACACGTGGCTCATGCCCAAGTTCTAAGCATATAAAGACAGCTCCGTTATTAAAGATTAATCATAGAAAATTTTCTTAGGCATAAAGGAAAGGTTGGAAACCTGTGTAAGCCTGAACTGGGTAGGAAGAGATTACTCATTACCTACCACTTGAACATCTGCCTACCAGAGGGAACAACCTTAGAGGTTACTTGAGACTGTGTCAGCTAAAGGCGTGTGCTGGGTAGAGTCCAAGGCATTGTTTGGAATACTTCACTGGACACCATATGATACCCTGTGCTTGGATAATTAAATCTGAGTGCTGTATTCTCAAACTGTTAGCTGGAGTCAGTAAATAATCACTGGTTTGTTTAAAACTATTTAGTACAGAACATGTTTATTTGCTTTTTATTGAGACACTTTAAATTGGTTTGCCAATGTGTAGTTTATGTTACAGTTCATGATCAGCTATTTAATGAGATATAATAAATTAAAATAGCGAGGACTGAAATTTGTTCTCCAGACTCTGAGGTCAGAACTGTATGAAGCCGCATGAAACATCTCTGCAAACCATTTTGGGTTGGTTGATGGAGCTTGCTCCAGTACTTTTCATAGAACGCATCTGAAATGACCCGTATCTAAACTGTTGTAAAGAATCATTACTTAGGGATGTCCTGAAAGGGACAGTGCTAAGCTGAAGCACAGATTAGTTTTGTTATTTTATTTCAGTTCTACGGTGGCTAAGCATATTTCTTTTCTTTTCTGCAGTTCTGGAAATAAACCTCACAAAGCAATCCAACATGTTTTCTTCCAGGACTGTAAACCAAGACTGAATTTCCCAGGCCTGGACATCTTCTCCAACTTTAATTCTGTGTTCTTGTGCTCAAGATGTCAAAAAACGTGATGGAGAACTCAACCAACCCTCACTCAGCAATTCTAGGTGTGCTCCTGGGAAGCATCTCACTGATCACTATCGTCATGAATTTATTAGTACTGTGTGCTGTGAAAACTGAAAAGAAGCTGCAAACCGTTGGCAATTTATACATTGTCAGCCTCTCTGTTGCGGATCTGATCGTTGGTGCAGCCGTTATGCCCCTGAACATCGTTTATCTCCTAAGATCCGTGTGGACTCTGGGCTTACCAGCCTGTTTGTTCTGGCTGTCAATGGATTACGTGGCCTCTACTGCATCCATTTTCAACCTCTTCGTACTGTGCATTGACCGTTATCGTTCG
>NW_010411757.1:0-6672 GCF_000710305.1 Buceros rhinoceros silvestris | reverse complement strand
CGTTTCCGCAGCCGCTGAAGTATCTCAAGTACAGAACAAAAATGAGAGCATCGCTAATTATTTTGGGGGTTTGGATGCTCTCTTTCCTGTGGGTCATCCCAATCCTAGGATGGCATGTTTTCGCCAATAATGGGAAAAGGGAAGTAGAGGCAAACAAGTGTGAGACAGAATTCTCCAAAGTCACCTGGTTCAAAGTGTTGACAGCCATCGTCAACTTCTACCTACCCTCCGTCACAATGGTGTGGTTCTACTACAAAATATTCAGAGCTGTTCGAAAACACTGTCGGCGGCGAGAGCTCACCAATGAGTCGTATCGGTCTTGCTCAGAAAACAACCCCATTCATCACAATGGGGCAAAGGACGAGCAAAAGCACATCCTGGATGAGAACACCCCTCCCAAAGACAAGCAAAGCTCCCCTCAGCCCAAAAATACGAAGGCAGTGCTTCATTTCAGGAATCCTGACAAGCCTCCAAAGGAATTTGTTAGCAAGAGTACTCAGAGAGTCCTCATATGGAGCTGTTTTCCTCTCACCACTGCCCAGTCTGAGCCAGGCCCGGATAAAGCGGGGAAGAAGAGCGCGTGTGTCACAAAAGAGCACAAAGCTGAGGGGCCGTGCTCAAAGAACAGTGACTTAAGTGACAAGTCAGAAAACCACACTTTCACAGATGACCCCATCTGCAGAGAGCACCCCACTCCCGACCCTGCTAGGGCCTGCAGACCTCAGGAGAAGACCGAGAACATGGATTTCAGAGGACTGACATACCTGAGGAGGACATGGCAAAGTCTGTGCACCCATTCCAAAGGGCACATTCAAGGACTGCACGGGAGCAGGGAGAGGAAGGCAGCGAAGCAGCTGGGGGTCATAATGGCAGCCTTCATGGTGTGCTGGATTCCCTATTTTGTGTTATTTATGGTCATCGCTTTCCAAGGCCCTGAACGATTTTCGCGGTTACACATGTTCACGATATGGCTCGGCTATGTGAACTCCACCTTAAACCCTTTCCTGTATCCGCTCTGTAATGAGAATTTCAAGAAGACATTCAAAAAGATCCTTCACATTCACTGATAGTGGTCTGGTTGTTTTGACCTAAGCAGCAGTGACCAAAACAAAATGTTCCACTTCCAGAGACAAGGAAAACTGTCATTTTTAAACAAGTGTTAGTAAAAGTGGGAAACGTGCATTTAACAGCTTCGGCACATTTGAAGAAGAACCAGCTCAGATCAGGAAGCCGGAGAACTCAGGGGCAATCTCTGTGACGAGATTAGCTTGTTCATCATGCACCTGCAGACACAAACTGAGATCTTCAGCGATCATAAATTATTCAGCTACAGAAAAGGACAAAATAAAATAACATTTCTGCGATTGGCCAAATACATTTTTCTCCTTTAACTTACTCTGTAAACACAGGAACATGTCGTTTGCGAGCATGGTCTGCAAGTGGAGGTACTTTGCGTAGTCAGAAGAAGCAGCTTCAGCTGTTTAAAAAACCTACCCTATTTTTTATTTATAGCTTCCCTCAAAGTGTAAATGTTTTTGAAATGTCGAGTCATGTTGTAACCTACTGTATCTCTTTGATATTGTGTTTGCTGCATTTATACCTGTACACGTTCACTTCACTGAAAAAAAAAAAAGTATTTCATCTCCTGTGAGTTCTGCTAAGACTTCCTGTACTCAACACACCGTCACTGTCTGTCCAAGAAGGCTGTGCTCTTGTCTCTAGACTTACAGAACACAGCTGATTACGGACTACGCGTATTTCCCCCAAGTCGGTAAATAACACGAGTGTGCAGTGGCAGTACTTACCCACACAACCTTACCCTGTAGTAGGCAAAATCTTCCTACTGTAACGAGGCAAATTCATGAGCAACAACTCAAGCTTGCAAAACAGAAGGTAAAACACATCAAGTATGTTTACCTTTTCTGCCCCTTATATTTAATTGCAGTGTATAAATCGTGCTGTAAATGCTGTAAAGCATTTCAGGAGGAACACACAGTAACAGAATGCTGCAGCTTGGAAGGGGTGGCATGAAGACCCCAACATACCACCTACAGCTCAAAGCTGGGCTGGCATTGACACTGCGCTGTGCTGCTCAGAGCCTCCTCCAGAGCTTGGGTGACAACGCTCTGTGAAAACCAGTGTCATCTGGAAAAGCTGGGAGGCGGCTTTGGCAGCTAAGGGTCACTGCCAACTTAGAGCATACACTTCCTCAGCCACTGATTTAACTGTTCCAAATTCCCCAAACCAGACATGCCCTGTTACTCAAGAGGAATGAACCCCTCTTCAAAGTGCACTCAGGCATAGATTTGGTCCCAAAGGAAGAAAACATAGTTCCTCAGAAAAAAAAAAAAAGTCCCTAGTGGTTTATGCCACGTGAGCTAACTTACCAGGAACCTACAGCTTCACTAGACAATGACACCAGAGTGAAAGAAAAAGGAGTGTCCAGGTAGGGGAGCAGGGAGGGGACTGGGGGGAGAGGAGGGCTCAGGCCCTGTGCTAGCAGGGGAGATCTCAGGCTCCATTAGCTGAGTATCCCAGGACCACCTGCTGCCTTGTGCTGGCACACCAGTAGAGCATCCATTCCTGTTCCTCTGCGATGTAACTCAGCAAGAAACACGTTGAGCAAACCCGGTGGAGTGCGATAGTTTTAAGAAGCAGAAGTGGTCAACTTCACCAGCTAAAGACACATTGGCATGTGACAGGGAGTTTATGGAAGTCTTTTCCATCCCTTTTGGGAAGGATGACTAGAGAGTCTCCCTGCAGGTGCCACGTAAAAAGGATATCCTCCCCTTCGTTTTGTTGTGCTGACGAATTTACCACTCCCTGACTCTTTTCTTGCTCAGCTTAACAATAAAGTTCTGATGGAACGGGAGCTCCTTCATCTGAGTCCAGTCAAGAGTTTGCTGGGATGCTCTGTGTAGTATCTTACACGAAAAATGGTAGTAGTTTAACAGCTGGAGGAGAAATTCTGAATTCTGTGTTCTTAATTAATGATCTTGAGTCATTTAGAGTCCCCCTGTGCCATGTGTGCCTACTTCGTAAAGTGAGTATGACAAGACTTACGGTGACAATGGAACACTGATGATAATGTTCGCATGACGATCATGAATTTGGGATATAATACACTAACTAGATGCTAAGTGTTAGTATCCTGCCAGATTTATTTCTCTGAATGAAACACCTGAATGGCAACAGTTGTATTTAAAGTACCCGGTATTAAATAAAGCCCTAATATATCTGCATGTTAATAAATTGTCAGCTACCATTGTCAGTGTGCACTGCTGGAACACACTCACTCAAGGGCTACTCAGAGTTACTAACCAGTCCATCCTCTTCATCATGACTATTGTCTTTTCTGACTAAAATGTAGTAATACCTGAGACAGCAACCTAAACAAAATCACTGCAAACTGGTCCAAAAATACGATTCTTATAATAAAGAGTAGCTCTAGTACAAGTAGAGTCAAGCACAGTCCAGCTACATCTAGGCAAATAAAAGTGCCCGAGTATTTTTAATCTCCTTTTTTATCCATAATCTTAGTGTCACTGTTGATAATAAAGTCAGGGGAAGTTGTCGTAGTGGACTTCTCTGGCGTCACAGCTATACTAGATAATAAAATAGGACAAGGGGATAGAGCTCCATGTCTGGGAAGCAGAGGAAAGAGGATTAGGGTAAGGAATGGAGAAGCCTACTACTGCGTGGGGCCAAGCCTCCGGGGAATACTCCACTTGTGGCTTCCTGTAAAATATTTTCAACATTTTCCAGTAAATAACAAGGTCAGAGAACACACGGCCTTGAGAGAACACAACGACTTTCTTGAAATTTCTTGGACTGGAGTCCTGCTCTGATTAAGGTGTGGTGAGAACAACCAAGGTCGCTTCCAAGAGGCAGGAAACCATTTGCTCAGCGTTTTTTCTGTGTTCGTGGTGACATCTAGTGGGTCGTGGGAGGAATGCTGGGCTTCTGCATCAAACACCCTGTCATGGAAGTTTATTGAAGTGCCAGGAGCAAGCGGACCCTGCCGCTAGTTCGTGTTCCTTTCCCCTATCACTCAGGCAGTGTGGCATTCAGTGGAGGAAGCACTCAACGTGGCACTCCATGGAGGAAGCGTGGGCACAGCTGCACATTTTGGCCTCATGCCATCACCTGAAAGGGCTCCGTTACCTGCCCCGTGAGACCACTTTGTGATAGCACCATAAATGGAAGTGACTGGAAGAGCCACTTTAGAAACGCATTTCTAATCCCGGGAGAGAAGCACTATAGACACCTCTGATCGGTTCCAGAGGAGGTCCTGAACTCCACAAAGTGCTGGGTCTTTCCGCTGCTGTCAGGGATGTCAGAGGAGGAGCCTCCTAACCTAGCTGGTGTGGCTTCAGTGCCTCAGGATCATCTCTGAGGTGCAAGAGTACACCTGGAGGCTTCAATGCGTCCATTCCCTCCACCAGAACGAGAATTTTTCCCTTGGAAACTCCAAGGGAAGTGTAAACGCTATGCATACGTGTTCACTTCTGATTATTCACTAAATGTAATGAAAAAATTATTCACTTTCATCAATTATTTGTCTATCGTAAAGAATTTGAAGATCAAAAGTGATTGTTAATGACGTGAGAAACAGCTCATGAAAATAGTTTACACTCCTGATACCGAATTCCAAACTGTCTTTTAAAATGATACCGAAATAAGTCATTTCTACACTGTCACCCTACAGTCTGAAATGGAAATATAAAAAATGGAACATGAGATGGACGCTCTCTACACGCACAGACACACGAGCACAGTGACCAGGCGACCACACAACTGCTGGTGGAGATGTCCAGCGGTTAAAAAGTGACCGTTCCCATGGTCATCTCCGTTCATTGTCAGAGATGGTTAAAGCCCCATTGACAGGGTGGGAGTAACAATGCGGCCGTTTTTAACAGTATTTGTATCCCTCACCACTTTGTTGGGTCTACCAAGATACCTGGTGGTTAACACTGATCTGTGTCAACCCACACATGCCGCAGAGCCAGGCACAGCGCCTGCTGCTCTTCGTGGGCGCTCTGTCATTAAACCGAGGGCTGGCTGCACCCTCAGCAAAACCAAATCCCTTCTGCTTGGACCAGGCGTAGCTTGGTCTTCAAACCCAGCGCAGCCAGACCCGCGACCCGAGCTCAGGCTCCTGCCCCACAGCCCAATTCCTCCTCACTTGGTAGGAATAACCCCTCGGCTCAGCTCTTTGCAGGGTAACCACTGTCCCTCTGCATCCCCTCAAGGTGTTCGCAGGAGAGGCACCTGACGCTGCCAGAGGAGTCAGTGACAAAGTTCACAGAAGTGCCTCAACATGCAATGCCAGACGATAAACGCTCCTACTCTCCTCCTGCTTCGAGAATTCGTCACTACAGCACTCTCCTAACTCGGTGGTGTCACACTCCCGCAGCAGTAACCGCTGCACAGCAGGGGTCTGGGTGACTTCAGACAGTGTTTTTCGTAAATAAACTGATAGTTCTGCCAGGCTCTGCTTGTATTTTGTGACGTTGTTCAGTGAGAATGTTCTGAAATGGAAAGCACCACATAAACATAAATAAATACTATTTTTATTAAAACTTACAACAGACTCTAATCTGAACTAAGTCGTTTGGAGAAGTTATCTTCCCCAAAACATGTTCAGACCATATTTGACCAGAATGGAGGAGCTTGGGTCTGCTTCTGTTTTATTCTCATCTTCAATGCCAGGATGATTTTCCCTTGCTGCAAGACTTTGCTTGGGGAAACTGGAAGTCCTGCCAACAGAGACACGTGCCCACACCACCCAGTAGATCTGCTTCCTGTTTTTCAAGAGCCTGTCTTCTTGCTGACTACTATTCTCACATTATTACAGACACTTTTATTTGCTCATAGGGAGATCTCACGAGGTAAAACATACCCACAACAATTAATCAACTCCAGCACAAATCTCAGATGAACTCTGTTACAGCCACTTCCCTGACGATGCCAGGCTCAGGGAGATCTTCGGCTGAAGCTCTCTCTTAGAGCATGGCTTCACTGCAGCGTGCTCCTATGTACACACCAGCTGTTTCATCTGGGAGTCTGACGGTGTTCCCCAGGTCAGCTAGTCCGTATAAAAAAGGGTAGTCGAAGACTTTCGCCTGAGCCTTACCCCCAGTTTTGTGGGCAGTTCCTGCAATGAGCGTATTACTGCTCCAGAATAGAAGGCAGCTCTAGCAGATCTGTTTTCCCTGGTAGGTAAGTGCCAGAAACCACCTAAAGAGGTAATGTTCGGTTTGTAGAAAACACACTGCATTTTGTGTTCTAGAGCTGCAAAAATCAATATAGACTCATTAAAGCCTTTGGGTTGGGAGGGACTTCTGGGTGCCACCTGGTCCAGCCTCTGGCTCAAAGCAGAGCTAACACCAAAGTTGCTGCTCAGAGGCTTGGGCAGTCAAGCCCCCAAGGGTGGAAATTACAAAGCCTCTCTGGGAACCTATTCCAGAGCTTAAGGGCCACATTAGGCAATTGTTTCTCTGTATATTCATTTGGAATTCTTAGTTTGACATGTACCCTTTTCCTTCCCACTTTTTGCTGCGCATCTCGGAATTCACCTCTCTCTCCTCCACCCTGGGTGACACAAGGCTTCCGTGAAACCCCCTTAACCTTTTTTTCTCCACAGAAAGCAGCCCCAGCTCTCCCAGCCCC
>NW_010411756.1:25943-34843 GCF_000710305.1 Buceros rhinoceros silvestris | reverse complement strand
GGAGAGCCGGGAGCGGGGTCTGTCACTGCTGGGCTAGCATCGTCCTTAGCGCGCCGCTTGTTCCCTCCAGTCGTTCCTGCAAGGAAAGGACGAGCGTGCTTGTCCGGACGGTGAGACCGAGCTCCCTCTGTGCAGAAGAGGGGGGAAATGCGAATGTTGGAAAGGGCGCTCGCGTCACGTCACATCACATAAATGCGTATTGCAGAGCTCCGCAGCCCCAGTGCGAGAGGACATCTTACGATCCCGTCTGTCTGGGGTGGGGGGGGAAGAGATCCATGCTGTGTTGTCCCCTGTAACCCAGCGCAACCCGCATGCTCGTTCCGTAGTCTTGCAGGTGCGTTGCTTCCCAGCGAGCGGAGGGAAGATCCACCGTGGGCCATGCAACAAGTGACTGGGACGGTAGGCAGCTCGCTCCTCAGAGAGAAGAGGCAGAGACGGGTGCTCAGCCAGCTTTGTGCTTCAGAACCAACCAGGCTCTTCTCACAGATGATAGTACGAACAGCCCCTCTTTCCCCTTCTGTGCTGCGAGCGAGTACAAACTGTAAGCAAAATATTGTGAAGTATTAAAAATTAGGTTGTAGAACTTGAAAGTGACTGCAATTCTTACTTAAAATTTTCTTGCTCTCAAAGCATCGCTTTGTTAGTTTATTCTACCATTTGGACAAGACTTTTTCTTGGTGCCACAAGGTGCAAGGACTGAAGGTTTGCTTGTGCTTGGATTCAGCTGTCATTCCACAGAAACGGTGCTGATGCAAATGTGAACTGCAGATACAAGTCAACCCACGCTGATCACAGCTTCTCTTATCCTAGGAACTGATAGTTACAGGCGGGTCTTTCCTGTTTTGCATTTAAAAGCACCAGACAGTGGTCGTTGGTGGCTGAATTTAGGCTAATTCTAAAATGGTCAAGGTTGTGGTGAGTATAGATAGAGAATACCTGAGAGTTTTCAGCAGTGAGCCCTTCCACCTTCAAGTCAGAATTTCATGTCTTTAAGGGGAATTTAGGCCTTTCTATGTGCAGCATAGCAAAAATTAAGGTGTGGGTTTTTTTCTTTCCAAATCTCAAGAAAAAACTTACTTTTGTGAGTACTCAATCTAAGAATTTTATTTTGTTGGAAAATCGTATTAGCCATCTACATGCTTTTTGGCTCTTGTGCAAGCTCTTAAGTGGGCGGTAAGAGGGCAAATGAAATAAAAATTCTATTACAGTCACTGGAGAAAGTCCTGTTGACTTATTTGGAGTCATGATTTCACTCACTCCACATAGGAGAATCTCAGCGAATCTGCTGCAGTTAATAAAAAAACCCTGCACTCAGGACTGTTTATCATCCTATTGCTGTCAAAATAAATCTCAGTATCACAGTTTGAGATGATAATATAATTCTTTGTTGTTGTTGTCATGGGTCTCTGGCAAATAATTGATTTTTTTTTTTCTCTTTCCTTTCTCAGAGGGCACAGAACAATGGGGTTTCCTCCACTGGCTTTGTTTTTCTGACATAGACATCACTGATAATGCTAGTGTCGTCAGCACAGGTCTGGGAAGTATGCCTTAATTAGTTAAATTGCTGGCTGGATAACTACCTTTGCAGCGGCTAAATGAACATACTGGAAGATGAGAATGATCAGTGGGCTAATACTTACTTCTAAAACATTACCAATTGAATATGTTATTTCAAATATAGAACAGAATACTCTCAAACCAACACAAAACATTTTCAAATTAGAAATTGTTTTGCCTCTCAATTAGTGAGCAAACAGTTCTGATTTTATTGTTGAAGATCATACCAAATAGAGAAGAGGAGGACTCTGAAATAGTGAATTTACCTCTCAGCTTTATAAAGGCAGGAGCATCTACATACCTTTTGATGCCTTACTTTTGCAGCCTTACATGTTCGGAGCATCTTGACCCATGCGTCTAGCAGACACAGCTGCCATTCAGTCATTGGCTCTCAACACCTACTGATTTCTTAGGTGGTTTGTTCCAGTTAGCCAATCCAAATTGCATTCCATGTCTCTTTTATTTTACCCAGGTCAGTGGTCTGTAATGCAGGAGGCCCAGATTCCCTTGCCGGCTGTGGCATAAAGCAAGTCATGTCTGTGACTATGGATCATCTTGTCTATCTCATTTATTTCTCCCATCAGTATTCTGTTCTGAGTAAATAAAGTGTAAAATAAGCTTGTCTTACTTGAGTAACATTTCATAAATCATACTTGGATAAGTAGAAAAAATACGTTCTTCATTTCATATAGAAAATTTGACCTGGAAGTGGAAATGAAGGGGTTTCTCAAAAAACAAGCAGCACTTTAATTATTTAATTTTGCTAATACCCTTGAGTTACAAACAAGTGTTCCTGAACAGGTGGATAACCCACGGATGGGTGAGTGCAATCCATTCCTTTGTGTGAGAAGCCAAAGTTGTTCAGAATCCAAATGACGGCAAAAGTCCAAGTATATTTGACAGTATACTACAGAGAGCCAAAATAACACAGCAAATGGTTTAACAAATTGACTGACTGGGTCCTTTCATCTCCAGCTTCTGCGATTTTATATTTGAGCCCTTCTGTTGGCTGAAGATGGTCAAAGGCAATGGGCAGTTTTGTCTGAGGAAGTAGCCATTGAGTGGCTGTGAACTCCCCAGTTGACTGGTGAGGCATTCCTTCCAGTTATTTGAGTGTATTCACAGGGTACCCTGTTGTAGTGTAGAGAAAACGAGAATTTTGGATAGCCTGTCTAAAGAGTAAGTTACTCTTCTCTTTGGCACTGTGCATTTCTTTAATGGCAATATGCCTTTTATGAACTTACGCTAACCAGGCATCGTCTTACCCAGTTCTCTGGCTTTACAGAAAAATCCTTACATAGCATTTTGCCAAGCAGCGAGATACTGCACCGTTGCCACATGGTACTGCTACAAATACTTGGCTTAGCGTTTTTCATTTTAAGTGCAACTCACCCCATATCCTATGAAGTAAGAGAAAAAAGGTGTTTGTGTGCACATGCACGTACACACACAAATATCTGTGAGTGGTAAGTGTGTCTGTTTGCCAGGTGTGTGCAATGAGCAGTTAAGAGGATTTCATTTCTGATATCAAATAACCAACTACAGTTTGCTACTGATGGCGTTCGAAGAAAGAATGAAGTAACTCACCAAGAAGACAGTCATACTGCCTCGTCAGAACTTTCTGCCTTAAGGATGTAAAAAGGTATGTATTAACATCAAGAACATCCGAAAAGAAACATGTTGTCAAAACTAGCACAGCTCTTTCCTCCTGCTGCAGGTCATTTTGCTATGTTTGTAAATTCTGGGAAAGGACTGTCCTCCTCCATACCTTCTACAGAGGAACTCAGCAAGTTCCAGGTGCTTAACAAATAACACACATCCTTGCTGAGGCGCTTAAGTGTCATAGCCAGCAATCTTTATCTAATGTTAGTGATCTCTGAGGAGACGCGATAGCTCCTTGTGGGTTTTGACTGGTACATATGTAACAGAAAAAGCAGACAATGCACAGAATTGATGACCTAGCGGCTAGTCTCATTAAGTCAGATTGTAACCTGATTTACTTACTCTGAAACCTTAATGGTCTCTGTGAGGTTAGAATTCACTGTGTGTACCATCAGCCGAACTGTGAAAGCAGAGAATTTGCACTTCCATCAAGCAGATGTACTTCTTAATGAACTAACTAATGGAGAAAAAAAAATAGAAAATAATGCTGAGCTTGTGTCTGCTGGCACTCGGTCCAGGAAATGATACAGAAGTCGTCTTTAAATAACAGTAAAGCTGGAGAAAGACCAATTGCAAGCGACAGCCCACATTTTGACCTAAACTGAGAACACATGCCAAATCCTCGTTTTGTGGCGGAAGTATGAAGAATAAAGTCACACAGTCTCCTCACATGGAAATGAAGGAAGTACTGTAAATGGGTAAGTGCCATAGGGCTGGACTTCGGAATCATCGCAGGTAAATGATCTAGAAATTACAGGGTTTTTTTCTTGCAAAATACTTTTTCTAAAAATGAGGAAAAAATCTTGCCCATTAACCTATTATTTGTGATTAGATGATGCTTTCTTCAGGTTGGCCACGTGTCTTTTTCTTTTGCGGGTTGTACTTTATTGAGACAATCAACTGAAATGGCTCATCTGGAGCCATTACAATTTGTTGTGTTAGTGCAGCTGAGAACACTTCAACATACCATGTGCCACGGTTTGTCAAGTTAACAGTTGACGTTTCCAAATCAGGATTAGGAACAGTGCTGATGCAGTGCAATGCAGCAGTTGCTTGTGCAACATAAGCATTCATGAAAAGGGCAAACTGCTGAAGGAAAGAAGCACTACCTATTGTTGTTTGTCGGGTGTCCCAGCAGCATATTCACCCTAAAGCATCAAGTGGTCCATGACTTCAGTATCCAAGGTTAATTACAAATACCAAAAGGAAGAAGAGCAGTCTCATATAAATGCTCACGGACCACTAGTCCATTTTAACGGGCTGATAATCTTCAGAAATTACACTGAACGCTTAGTTAGCAATAGGGAAACACAGGTTAAGTGTTGTACCAAAGGAGATACAAGAAATGTATGGCAAAGTCAGATGGGTAGAGCTTTAGTCCCTCTGTCTGCGCAGTAAATCCACAACGGGACAGCAATGAAGCTAAAAATGAACTTCCTCTTTAGGATTTTATTCCCTGATTTGTGTATGTGTTAGGCTTATGTGTGAACAGCTCTGGAATTGTTACATTCATGCTGAAATGGATAATGGATAAACGGACAGTGAACCTTGTTGATGACAGAAAACAGCAAGAAGAAAAACTGTGATTTTTCCATTACTGCCAGTTTTCCAGAATTGCCAAAAGGAAATAAAGATATTGATATTGAAGAACACTTATTTGTTATTTCTAAAATCACTGAAGAGATTAACATCTTTGGGGACAATTGAGGAATGGTCACTGGAAAGCTGTGAGATTCTTTAAAACATCAAACAATTCTTCAAGCCTGGCTTCCTAACATTAATCTTCCTGAATTCATGTGTAGACATCTAAATAAGATTTTTTCAGAAGGAAAATTGTGCACAGCTTGGAGTAACACCGAGACAGAGGCCGTTCTAAGCACTTGAGAGCAGCATTTCTCAAATGGTGAAGCAAACATCAGTGCCTGACCCACAGAAATACTGCACAGTAAAAGCCAGGAGGATTGCTCTTGAGAGTCAGTGCTCTGAGCTTGCAGATGCAGCAGGAGCAAGAAATTATGCTGCAAGGCAGATGATGTACCATACTTCCTCACACTGTCTGTAGACCTGCAGATTCATCTCCTAGTGAAGAGAAGGTGCCAAAATACATCAGGGGAGATGAGTGCTCTGGGTCTGGGGAAAGGAGGGAGAGGCAGTATGACAGGAGTTGTTCTCTAGGCCTCTTGCTATTCCCAGCTGCCAGTCCCACCACTTTGCAAAGTTGGGGCAGAAAGGTGATGGAGAGGCACAGCTCTGGCAGCGGGATTTGGGAAGACAGCAGTGATGGGATATACTTAAAGGCAAGGAAGCACTGCTTTAGAGGTAAAGTAAGGTTGAGCTTTTACTGATCTCCTCCCAGGTTAATCCTGCCTATGATTTAAACAGTCATTTAAATGGCTAAAGTTAGCTAATTTAGGAAAGCACAATATTGTTTTGGCTATTATAGCAATGTATTTTAAACAGCATCCTCACAATACAAGGTCATGCAGATATCTAAATGACCCTCTGCTGGTTTAGGGTATTACATGAACTTAAAGGGTAAGATCAAGTTCAACAAAAGATTGACTTAATCACTGACCAATTTATTTAAAACAGAAAGTGCATAAACAAACCTTTCACCAGGAATGCTAGGATGCAATCCTAGATTTCTCTTTGGCCTTGAACCACTTCACATTAATTGGTTTGGAGCCAAAGGAGGTGCATAATATAACACCACAATTTATATTTAGGAAAACTCATTAGAAATGGAAGAAGTTATGTAACTCCTCAGAGAAAGCAAAAGAAATATAGGACAAATTATACTCAAACACTGCAGTTAAATTATTTTAACAGCAGGGTGGCTTTTAAAAAACTGTTAGGGCAGAATCCTACATAGGATGGGGAAAAAAAAGCTTTCACATTTTGCTGTGATTGGAAACTCATCAGGTTAATGGGGCAGTTTTTCAAAAGCTGATATTTAAGTTTTTACACATGGCATTGATCTTGTTGTATTTCAGTTTGCAACTAGAACTTGTCCAGAGGAAAAAAAGAAGCAATCAGGCATTTTCTAATGTACATGTAAATTCAAAGCTCTCTATCTTTGTGTCTGTGCTTTTTCATTCATTTTGTACTTGTGCTAGGATTCTAAGATCTCACTTTCTCTTGAGTATCCACTGACTGAAACTGCCAAAAGCACCAAGTGATTTTGGGGTATCTCAGTCTTTAGCAGGGAAACAGAAAGGCTTCAAGAAAGCAGAGGGAAGGGAGCCAGCTAGTCAAGATCCACTCTTAATGTGAGCACTTAAAATCTGAGGTGTAGGAAATTAATGATCACTTCTGATCGTTTAGGTCAGCATTTCAAAATGTTGTTTGATATTTAAATATCTGATGAGAAGAAATGCTGAAATGAATGGAAAGGGATGGAGCATAATGGGGAAAGTTCCAAAACAGCCAGAATGACAGAGCAGCCTAAATCTGTAGGGATTCCATTTATTGACTATGGCAGTTTTCCTATGTCTTTTTTTTTTTTTTTGTGGTTCCTAAATATGCTTCCTATTTGCAAAGATATCTAAACGTCAAAAGACAAGGAGAGGCGATGTACAAAACATCTGCTCACTCCACTTGACTAACAAGTGGAAAATAAAAGAGAGCCTGGCAAGCAAGTCACAAATGAGCCACCTACCTTTACTGAAAGGATGAATTACTCCTTGTAGGAAGTAATGGATTATTAGACTTAGGTGCCTAGACTGGTTGGTTGCCCAACCAACCAACGTGAACTCTAATGAACACCACGAACTCTAATTTCCAGCTCTGCTGGAAACTGAAGGCTAACTTTTAAAGACATTTTCACATATGTGAGCAGTTACCTACCTGTAGGTAGGTACAGGAGGGTCTCTTTTTGAGACACCTAAGTGCTTTTACAAATCTAACAAAGAGCCTGAATATCCTTCACATCCTTGCCCAATGTGCATGACTCATTTAGATTACTTAAAGAAAGCCCAGTTACCAAGACACTACTAGAATCAAAATATTAAAAATATTTGAAATGTAATTGTTTTCTACAAAATAATTCATCCCAGTTGTTTTAGAATGTTTTTGGGGAAAAGCATTTTAGCAGATGTCTATTACAGAGCTGCTTATTAGTAAAGCAATTGACAGTTCTGGTAGAGCTCAGAACTTAAAATACTTGTGGTAAACAAGGGTAGTACTTGTGGTCACCAGGTGCTGTGCGCTCAGGAAACTTAGAAAGCAATATTTACTGAAAATAAATACAGATATTTACATTTAGTTAAGAGTCTCTTAGAAAAATGCTACTGAACAGAGTTGAAAATGCTGCAGCAGTAAAATCCCTGTTGCGTCAAGAGGGAGGTGCTCATCCTGTTTCAGTTCGGGCAGTCTGCTGGTTTTTGGCAGTGGCACAGGTAGTAAGAACATGGTGATACCAGTTATAGTGGTAACAGCCCGTACCACAAATGGTGAAGCAGCGCCATGGAATTGGATAGTACAGCTGAAGTACAGACAAAATCAAACTCTTTGATGCATAGCACTTTCTACCTTTATTACTGCCAGACCTGTAAGGAGGTTTAAAGCCAACTGTAGTGTTTGATCTGCCTCTACCTGTACAGCCAAAATCATGAAGCTAAATATTGCAACTCCATACCAAGACATCCTTGGAAATTACACATAAGGACCAAAATCCATACTTTTCACTTTAATATTAGATTTTAGGTTTTGTACAATTTTTAAAGAGAATGTTTGCTTAATTTTAAATGAACCACTTTCAAATTATTTTTTTCTTGATTTTTGTTCTGTTGTCCTCCCGTTCTGGGGAGGGTACAGTTAAGCAATCTTGCGATTTCCAAACACCCGTACTTTAATTATTGTGCACACAAGCAGTGTCTCACTGTCTATTCTTTGATTGGTTTCTCTGATCCCTGCCTGTGCTTTCAGTTTGGGTACACGCAGCTCGGCAATCCTTTCAGATCCTTGCCAGAAGCAGAAGCCAGGACATCTGTTGTGCAGGGAGACTGAGTGGGGAACAACTTCCTAAGTTAATAGGTGAGTTGGCAGGTGGGCATCATGCAGTTGAAGAACGTCAAAAGGTGGTTACCAGTGAGTTCAAAACAGTGTTGACGCTACTGAGTGTTCTGAGCATCCTTTCAGGTTAAGTGGAAGAAGTAATTAAGGGTTTCTTTAGAAAATAGTATGAGGAAACGAGGTCCCCAGAGCGCTCTGCCATGGGGTCAGAGCATTACCCAGGAGACCCCTGCATGAGTGTTGGGGAGCTGGAGCTGGCTGGCGTGGCGTAGCAGCCTGTGGCAGGAGGAACTGTTGTGAAGTACTAAGGCACGAGGGAGGAGCACAGGTTCTCCAAGCTTCACATTATGAAGCTGATGATACCTGTATCATACGGCACAATAGGCACAAGACTGAAGCACAGACACATTGTGGCTGTTGTTGGCAATGCTCTCTGCAGCTCGGCTCGGCAAGCGAGAGAGATTATTTCCTCGCAGTTTGTTCACGTGGATAGCAAGCCAGTTAACACGTTATCGCTTCCTGACATAGAGGGACGAGGTTTGTCACTCCTGATAAAGCCACAGCCTGACTACCTGGGGTGTGCAGTGAGAAGGTCCTGGAGGCCGGGCACCGGACTGCCCAGGAGCCGCAGCGGAGCGGCTGCCGCCCCCGGGCCGGGCCACCCGTAA